>NC_064813.1:29501253-29801253 GCF_023721935.1 Panthera uncia
GGGGGGGGGGGGGGGGGGGGGGGGGGGGGGGGGGGGGGGCGGAGAGAGTACATGATGGATCTTATGATAGAAGAATGTACGATGACCCAACAATCTTCAAAACCAAAGACGGCAAATACATATCACTCAACCGTTCAAGCCCACGGCAGATATCTCTGTTAATCTCACACTCTGTCTCACAAGACAGTGTTCTTGGCAGCCATGACCAGGGGATTGGAGTTAACACACTAGTAAAATCTATTTACTATTTCTGTTCTACATTCTCTAAATGGCTAAGTGACACTTACCCTTACTTTGGTCGGTTTCTTTAAAGTTGTCGTTTACCCTGCCCACAGTCCTCTTCACTTGGTATTATTCCCTTTTCTTGATGACATCTACCTCTGTTCTTACCGAGCTGTTAGTGCAGTACTTAAACTTCAACGTGTCTGTGCATCACCTGAGGACCTTGTTAAAATGGAGATTCTGATTCGGTCAGTCTGAGAGAGGCTACGATTCTGCATTTCCAACAAGCTAACAGGTGATGCTGATGCTACTGGTCCACCAACCACTTCCAGAATACGGTCAGCTACCTGTCCTTCACCTAAGAAGAATAAGCCACCATTTTGGAGTGGGGGAAGATAAGGGTAAAAGGAAAGCACTTTACAAAAAACATATCGAGAACGCACACTCTAAAACCTGATGGCTAGCTACACTAGTTTCTTAACTTGGTTTCACCCATAAATTTTTGGCTTTGCCAAGAATTTCACTGGCAACTTATTAACCCTCAAACCCCATGTCCTAGCCTCTCTTCCATCACATTTCAAGGTGTCTTCACTGTAGTACTATTACTGATGTGGAATGGCCCTGACTGCCATCTCTGCTTTGTCTATGTCTCACTAAGGGTGACACGATACTCATTTTAAAATATTTCCTAAGGAAGAAGTGAGAAATGCCAATAATACCAGTCAACAAAATGCACAACAGAAAAAATATTTTCAGTATCACAGTAATTGTACTCAAAACTCTACAAATATTCAGGAAAGGCATATTCTACATATTAATTTTCATTTACACCTTGTTTAACTGTATGGCAAAATATGTATTCATACTTTACAAACTACACAGTATTTTATGTCCTAAATTTAGACCATTTACTACCTTTTTCTAAATTTCCATGATCTTGAGTTATTATTCCTAGAGCTAAAAAGAGCAAAAATGATTTTACAAGTCTTTTCCAGGAAAATTCCCTCCGAATATTAATTCTTGGGGCACCTGGATGGCTCAGTCAGTTGAGCATCCGACTTCAGCTCAGGTCACGATCTCGCAGTTCGTGAGTTCAAGCACCACAACAGGCCCACTGCTGTCAGCACAGAGCCCGCTTCGGATCCTATGTCCCCCTCTCTCTGGCCCTCCCCAGCTTGCACTCTCTCTCAAAAAAAAAAAAAAAATTTTTAAAAATACATTAATTCTTAAATCATTCAAAGTCCTCTCCAATTAAAAAAAAAAAGGAAAAGAAAAAGGACTCTGTCTCTGTCAGTCAAGACTTTTACTTTAAACAAAAGTCATTTCCTTTTTTTCTGAAACCTGCCCCTTAAGTTTTCCTAGAGCCTATCAATAATGAAGTAATGAAGAAAACCAAGAGTCAAAGAGGGCTCCTTTCTGCCCTTTTTCAAAAAGGATATTACCATGTATGACTGGGAAATTTAGAACTTTTATTTTTACCACAAAAGAGTCGCATAAATAAATTCAGTAAAGCAAAAGCTGAAATCACCACAGAAAACTCGGATGGAGTGAGTCATGACCTGGACTTCACCAAAGGGGAACACAAGAATCAACAAAAAATATTTTAAACCAGAAAAGATCCCTTTATTTTCCTAATCAACCAGACTAGAAAGAAGTGTTGGCACATGCATTCAAGATGGAAATTATATCTGCTTTTGCACAGAATTTAAGAGCTAATGGGCCTCAAAAATCATTTATACCAATCCTCTGAATGCGTTGGTTGAAACTGAGTCCCAGAGATGGTTAAAGAAGAAAATAATGAATTCACCACACTAATCAAGAAACTCTGGAAGACATTTAAGTTAAATAATAGATAAGAAAATAATCGAGCTTGTCCCTGACCCAAATAAGGGCCAGGTTTGAGAGCATAAAATACAGAAGTGAAATAAAAAGCATATACTAACCATAAAAGAGAAACATCTTGTTCTAGCTAGAAAAACTGTCCTGTAGCCTCCTTGCCTAACAATTGAAAAAAGTCCTGGCATATCAAATTTGATTCACTAGTTAGTCCTTTTTACCCTTTCTGATACAAGCTCCCATTATTCTACACGGCTCTTATCATTCTAGCATTTCCTCAACGAGGTACGGATTTTGGGTACACAGGGTTTGCAAAAGCAGAAACTGTCATCTTTTATATAACTCCAAACTATATCTAGTTTGATACTGTATACACACAGAGTCTTAACAGATGCTTAGTGAATTAATATATAATCTAATACAACCAGTTCTTTTTTATTAGATTTCCTTTGTTTTATTTTCATTAGAAGCTATGCTCGAAAGGAATTTCTGACTGATATACTTCATGGTTCCTTTCTCCAAGTCAAACCTACACTTATTTATTTGCCTCATAAATTACTGTTCACAGGGGCACCTGGATGGCTCAGTCAGTTAAGCACCTGACTCTTGATTTTGGCTCAGGTTATGATCTCGCAGCTTGTGAGTTAGAGTCCCACGTTGGGCTCTGTGCTGACAGCACAGAGCCTGCTTGGGATTCTCTCTCTGTCACTCCCCCGCTAGCTTGCTCTCTCTCTCTCTCTCAAAAATAAATAAATAAACATTAAAAAAATTATTGTTCACAGAAGTGATTATGGGAAACTGTAATAGGGGCTGCATAAGTAGGGAGTTCAAAGGAGTAAGTATAAGCAGAATATTCAAGGTTAACGTTAATGGAAAGAATAGAATACTAGTAATTTTCTAAAACTTTTAGAATATTTACATACAAGATGAATTAGTAAAACAAGTAAGTTCATAGAGGCCCATCCTATTCAATACTTTTATAATTGTCCCCAAATATGGAAGTGAGAATGTACACATCAGGATTGCACATAGGGAGGGTTGTCAACCCCACAGAAAATAAGAATTGAATTCAAAGTAATCTTTAGATAAATACTGCATTTTAAAAAGATAAAATAATAAGGAGTTAAAAATAATAATACAGTTAAAACAACAATGATAGAAAATAGGGAAAGATTGGCAAACACAGAATAATTAAGAATCTGAAAATGAAACAGCAGATATCTTATTTAAAACATATTCATTATATAAGAACAAGTAACAAAAGTATATTACTTCCAAGCTGGAATATAATTTTTTTGTTCTAAAAGTAATGATCAAACACTTCACACTGAAAATTCGCATTAATAAGTATAGTTTTGATAACTGCATTTTTTAAAAGACCATATGCAGAATGAAAAGGACTCAGAAAATCAGCAACAAAAAGTTTAATGGTCCAATGAATCAAGATGAAGTACTGGGCTATTTTTAAACTAGAAAACTGACACATGTTAGAACTGTCAAAAAGTACATAAGCATTAAAAAATACGAAAAAAAACCATACAAAGCAGTATATTAAGGAAGATGAAAAATAGGGCGAAAACTTATTAAGCTACTCTAATAAGCTTGGTTTATAGGCTGATCTTTTTATGAGGTAATCACTTGAATTGCAGGATTTGTGTGTGTGTGTGTGTGTGTGCGCACGCGCGCGCATGTGTGTGCACGTATGTGCTTGTATATATGAGTGATTTTTTTTTTAACTCACTTAAACCTGACAATAACCCAGAAAGGAGTAACTATTACCCTCATTATTCAGATGTAGAAACTGAAGGTAAGAACTGGAGAGTTCAGTGTCTTGCCCAATCCTCCATTGGTTTCAAGGGACAGAGTTGGGATATGAACAAGCCCACCTGCATCTTAGGTCAATTTAGAAAATAAGCACTTTCTTCCATCTCTAGAAGATATGATTTTTAAATTGTATCCAAAAAAACCCTTAGTTAATATAAAGAAAAAAGCCAGAAAAGTTATATATTTGCCAAGTCCAAATGACATAAAAACAATAATAATAAACTACAATGTTTCCAATGTTTTAAGCATTCACCTGTTTTCTAGACAAGACTAAGGATAGTCCCAAATAACATAAATATCCCTGTTAGAATTATGCCTTTATAATTCTAGGTCACCTATAGCAGCTACCTGTAAGACTCATGCTTTCATAATAAGTTTTAGCGTGAATCAATAAAACTGTACAGGAATCACACAAAAACCATTATTTAACCCTACAAATTTCAAATAAAATTCAGTACAAATTACTGTCATTTTACACATGGAGTTTTAGGGGTAGAGGAAGGAACAAAGGGCTGAGAAAGAGGAGAAAGCAAGTCCCATGTTATTCCACTTTTGGTGATCCGCTTTAATGCTTTTCCTCCCGCCAATAACTTGTTAAAATATTATTGATAAAATTCCAAAGACCAAAATTCTCAAGCATTCTAATTATTAATAAAGCCAAGAGACAAGTCAGCAAAAAGAGCTAAAGAAAATACAAAATGAAACATAAGACATACCTGAGAGACATCATCAAGTTGAGGTTTTCCATAAAGGCTAGAGAGACTCTCTGCTCGCATTAGATATTCTGCTGTTCTTCTCTTCACAGCTTCTCGACGGGTAGGGCTTGACTCTCCTAAAAGGAGAAAACAAGGACAGGGCACGCGAAAAATAAACTTTCATTTATCCAACCTGAAAATTAACTTTCTTTGACCCAGTTCACCACTTGTTCACCTTTTTTTTTTATTGGTTATTTATTTTTGATAGAGAAAGAGTGTGAGTGGGGGAGGGGCAGAGAGAGGGGGAGACACAATCCGAAGCAGGCTCCAGGCTCTGAGCTGTCAGCACAGAGCTGGACGTGGGGCTCGAACCCACAAACCGTGAGATCATGACCTGCGCTGAAGTTGGACGCTTAACCAACTGAGCCACCCAGGCTCCCCAGCTACTTGTTCTCATTTCTAACTTAAAAGAAGAGAGATTCAAAGTTGGAACAGACATCAAAGTTATTAGTATCAGCAAGGTCTCAATATTACCACTATAAATTTGATTTATCCAAATTCTGAAATTTTCCTATTAAAATATAGAGAGAGAACCTGATACCTTCTATAGGAGGAGTTGATATATAAGAAATGCAGTATAAAAAGCTCTGCATACAGAAGACTAGCCTAGTCCAGGTACTATGCAATTGCCCAACTCAACAAACTGGAACTAAATGCAACAGATGTTTAATAAGAGTCATGACATGGATATGATATGCTGCCAAAGGAGCAAGAAACTGGAGAATAAAATCATTTAGGGTAACTCCGAATTCACTCTGATTTTTGTAAGCTTCATGTTTTTTCATTAACAACAAACTGTCACCCACGTTACAACTGAAAGTAAGAATGTAACTGAAATGTGTATGTTAACTAGCTGGAATTAAAGACTTTAAAAAAAGAAAAAAGGAAGAATGTAATTGAAATCCCTGTAATACACAATTATATGAAAATGAACAAGTCATTTACCCTGTCTGGCTCTCAGTTTCTCTAAACAAAGCGTATTCAAAATGGCCTCCAGAATACTCAAGACTTCAAAACACAGGTGGCCCAGCCCATGAAGTTCTGGGCTCTCTCTTCTCCAGAGCAGGACAATCCTATGCTCTTACCCATCTTATATACCTGTGATACATTTCATTTGAAGAAACGATTCCATGACTGAAAGTTAAAACATTTGAAAAACCACTGTAGTATACAATCTCTAAGGCTCCTTTCATAAATAATATTCTATATTTTCACGACTCATTTTTATCTAAGCACTTCATACACAGTACTTTTTTTTATAATTCACCCTATGCATCTTCTGAATGAAGTTAACCAAAAAGCAAGTATCATACAGTGGAAAGCACCCTTGATTACATTCTAGAAACCCTGGTTATCTAAATTCTGGCTCTGCCTCCCTAGTCATGTGACCGATGATACACCATACTTCAACTCTCTGACCCTCTTCCTCATTCTCTAAAATGGAAACATATACTTCAAATGACTGCAGAGATTAAAGGAGACAATATACATAAAAGATACTACGACAAAGACAGCTGTATATAGGAAGCACTAAATTGTAAAGGTTTTTGATCTTGGTTTTTCTGTAAACCAAGTCCTACAAAATAATGTTTCTGTTTTGCTGAAGTGAACTGAACTGAATTACAGTAAAGCACGCATTCTTCCCCAAAAGATGACGACTAGAAAAACCTTATTTCTGCCTGGAATAGCATCTTCTATTTCTTCTGAGAAATGCTCCCTTCCCGCCTTCGTAGCCCTTCACCTTCAGCCACCACTACCATCACATAACAGGGTGGTCTGAATGAAAACTGCTAGTGTGCTTCAGATCTCAGTCCTCCTGTCCCTTATTACTACATAGTCAAGGGTGAGCCCTCTGTCACAAGCTGAGCCAATCACAAAATCCCGCCCTCTTGGCCACAGGTGGAGAAGGGAGGAATTGGCCCAACACAAACTGGGCCAATCAGTCCCTCTTTGCTATTGACGCTGGAAATAAGAGGACTGGGAACTGCCAACAGCCACAGTCTCTGCCAATGCGCTAAGAGCCAATCAGAAAGAAGGAATTTAACAGAGGGAAGCAGTTATGAGAGACAAAAAAAGGAATCCTGGTGCGACTGGGGTCCCAGATTTCAGCCAAACCTACATTCCTGCCATTCTTTGCCTACTAGAGTTCAAATGTGGATTTTCTCGCATGCAAACTGAAGAATCCAGACTGAATAGAGCCCTCAAAGGAAACCGGCAACAGAGTTGGGGGTGCAGTTTTGCTTAAAAACCTTCCTTTCACAGCTTTTACATGACTGTTCCATCTCTTCTCTTCTTTATGAATACTTCAAAACTGTAACTAGTCTTGGGGGCTGGGGGGTGGGTGGGGGGAATCTCTATTGCTTTTTAACTATGGAACAGTCTACATTTATTAACTCTCCAACACCTCAAACTTCAATTAAAATTAAAATTTTTAAATTTCAATATGATCCCTCTCTGTCCTTAAAATGTATTTAATTTCTAAACTCAAGCTTTTATTTTTATATAATCTATCTGTGAAAGCTACCTAAGCAATTGAAATATGTTGTGAAGGTAAAATGTGCCACAGAAATAAGAAACATTTACTATTTCTACACATTACTCATCCTTTAGAGTTTACCTTTCATGGACTTAGTCTAACGGCTGCTCCCATTATCATTAGTGTTTCTCATACCAGGTTATACCTTTTCATGCCCTAATTTAGATCCCTCATTTAAAATTTCTTATTCATCGTAGGCTAAGATGTAACAGAAACTATGGCAATTTATTTAATGCAGTGTGCTTACAAGCCTTAATACAACCTCAAAATTTGTTTTCGTTCCAAAAAATCAATTTGTTTCCCAAAATAATTTGAAATTCAAAAACGCCAAGGCTGTGGAGCACCTAATGCAAGCTGGAGTTAAAACCGTATTTTGTAATCAAATCATTGTTTTTTAAACTTTTGGTGCCTCTGCTGCTTTCTAGGCAGTCTCCATAGTAACAGAGAAACAAAACCGGAAGCCAGCAGTTGAAATGGACGCCTGCTGCTGATAGTGGTTCCGCTTCCATGGAAACAACAATGGAGTGATGGAATACTGGAAGGCTTTTTAAATGTAACCTTAAATATACATACTATGCCTCCTTCCTTACCAGCCCCTTAAAACTAGGTCACAAGCACTGCTGCTCAACAGCGGCAGCCAAGGATGAAAATCACCTCTTGCGGATTTTTACTGCTGGACACTTACTGAGGTCTGTGAGTACGAGGAAGAAAAGATTAATCGATAGATTTCTGGAATGATTTTAACTGATCAAAGTATTGATAAGTATGACTTGAAACAGATTTTAACTGATTAAAAATTTTAAGTAGACCCTAACCCTAATTTCTTAATCTTCCTGTTAAGACACAAACACAGCCCATAATGATTATTTTTCCAGGAAAACCAAGTTATCTGAAATTCAACTTTTAATCCCATTATAGGTCTTGCAGCTATTACCTCTTCAGTATTATATCCAGGTAGACACTTACTAAATGCATTTCTTCTTCTTCTTTTTTTTTTTTTTAGAGAAACAGTGCATGCATGAGCGTAGAGGAGGAGCAGAGAGCGAGGGAGAAAGAGAATCTTAAGCAGGCTCCACACTCAGCACAGAGCCCAATGATGCAGGACTCCATCTCACGACTAGGAGATCATGACCTGAGCTGAGATCAAGAGGGAGACAGACGCTTAACTGATTGAGCCACCCAGCAAATGCTTTTAAAAATGGATACATATTTTACATTCTACTTAAGGATAAACCAGTACCTTCAGTAAGTTTCTCTACATTTCTATTAATTTCAGATACAGTAAGAATTTCCACTGGGCTCTGGCATCGAAAAGAGAAAACCTACTCCCCTTATCTACTACCCTTTATGTCAAGAAGTCCCACTGTGCCAAAAACATGTGTTATGTATACTGTGTCAACCTGTACTACTTCACCGCACCAATTTCTGATCAGGAGAGAGGATGGGTATAGGGTGATTATAGAGTCTGATCTGTGAAAGAATCGGGTGTAGCTGAATAGAAATGAGGAGAAAGTCCAAAGTTGTTCTTGAAATTTTTAGAAACACTGGACTGCCTGGCCTGCATTTCTCAGAGCACCAACTCTGACTTGCTACTAAGTTTTACAGAAGGCACAGTCTATACATAACGGAATCACAAAATTCTAATTGATTTAAGAAGCCATCACTACTTGGCACTCCTTTCATTACATCAGATTCTAGTTACAAGAGATATGTTACCTTCCTGACACAGCTAAGAAATTAAGGCGCAGGGATGTGGAATGTCTTTCTCAGTTAAAAAGTTAATATGAGAGACTAAAACTGAAACCGGGTCTTATGATACCACACTTCGGGTGACTGAATTTGAAGTGGATTGTGCTACTGTTACTGAGTAGAACAAGAAAAATACAGAGCACAGGACAAGTACAAGTGAGTACGGGAACAAAGAGGACGAGAAAATAAGCATGAGGAGTTGAGACAGGAGCCTATCAGACAACACAGCAGAGGAGAATCAAACAGAAAGAGACTGGAAATGACAGACAAGGACACACGAAAATGAGAGCTACAAAGAGGTATACATTTCACACAGTGTGCAAGAGAGTGGGCCTTTCTGAGAAAAAGCGGTCTCTCAAAACATCCTTGTTACCCAAGGATTTCTTTGGAAAACACAGGTCTTTTCTCCTTTACCCATAAAAAAAAATAATAATAATAATAAAATAAAATAAAAAGACATTATTATTCACAGCACTAGTGAAAATCAGCTTCACAAACCAGAATAAAAAGTAGTTCTTCCAAGTCTGTTATTCTACCCTTAGTCACCAAAAAGAATATAGCTAATGCCTCACTGGTTCAACAAAAGAAAATCAATGCTGAAGGAAAAACTGGCCATGTTAGACTACTTGGAAGACAGTATGCCTACATCTGTATTTCACGGAAAATCTTAAGGGATTTTTAAGACTATTTGAACTATACTTGATTTTTGCCACACACACAGACTTTAATCCTCGCGTAAGACCCTACTTTAGGCACATCTTATATTCTTATCTCTGTTTCTCTACTCCAACAAACACTCTCCAGTAACCCCTACGCCACTATATTCTTGGTCAAACATGCCTGATTTTTACTCAGATTTATTACATTAGAAAGAACATTCAAATCATCCTGGCTTTAAGGGAATGAGTTTTTGTTTATTGGTGCTTCCCTTTTTTTTTCTTTTACTTTTTTCTTTTTTTTTAATGTAACAACTTTAGTAGCAAAAAGAATACGATGGCCTTGGTGGTTATAGTTGCTTTTTTTTTTTTTTTTTAGTGCTGATTTATTATAGTTAATGGGTTTTTTTGTTCTTCTCAGGTATAGCCTACCATTTCTGACTTATGCTAAGTGTTCTGACAACAAAAGGCAACCTTGAGAAAAACAGTAATTTATGGTTCTACATGTCTACCACAACTGGGGCCATCAGCCTTTCCACATATAACAAAACCGGGTCAGTCAGGGAATCTGCTTCCCATTTGCATTTAACCAACTCCATATTAATGTCTTTTCAAAACTAAGTGTTATGTGACCCCAAAAGTCCAAAGAGTCACCAAAGAATAGTAAAAGCAAAAGTCATAATAATATTCATGTCCAGGCATTGCCTCAATTAGGACTCCTTTCAGTGTTGCTTAGTAGTTTTTCTATCGGTTAATACTGAATGAAAACTAACACATCATTAGATCATAGAGTGTTAAATGCCTACAGAGACAGTCTTCTACATTCAACTATTTCCTTCCTGTTCCCTAATCCATTTTTTGTTTTGCATTTTAAAGGGGAGTGCTCAAAAAACTAGTCAATCCCCTCAAAACAACATCACCTGGCCAGTCTCTTTATGACAATAAACTCTTGTCTAGATAGACAGACAGACAGTCAATCCCTAAGTGTCCCTTATGCTGTTCTCCATGGCTTCTAAAAGATTAAGATAAAAAGTTTAAAAGGAGCTTGAGATACCCTGAAGGAAAAGGAATGAAGAATTAAAACTTAGGAGCAAAAATTTTGCCTTCTGAGATGGAATAAAAATAAGGGAAAATATGGAAATGAAACTCCACATAGACTAAGAATTGTTTATCTACTATACTAGTAAATACGAAAATCCCCCAAGCCCCACAAAGGCTTTGGTCATTTCTTTCACCGGCTCTAAGTGAGACATCTTAAGAAGTGGCAAATCCATGGAGGACTCCAACAAACTGTTTTCTTGATATCATGACGTTGGATCACATATTTTCCTTTAAGACGATGTAAAGCAATCAGCAGAATTGCTGATTATAAGCAGTTAATTCTTCTGAATCCTAGAAGTTTCACAGACTCCTTAAATGCATCCCCACCTTAAAAAATTAAACTACTAGTGTATATCAGAATTAGACAGACTCCATTCCATTTCCAGATTTATTTAACATGAAGATATTTATCTCCACATTTAAACAATTCAGACTGTGCCAAGCGACACTCCCACAGTGTATCACATTTGAAGCCCATTTCAGGATAACAAAGAAACTCCTCCCCAACAAGTAAGAATATACATATTCCTGTCCCTCCTATCCTCTTCAGAAGGCAAAATGCCTACTAGTTACTGAGCATCTATGATGTTCCAGACACAGTTATCTCAATGTTTACAGTCATTTCAATGTTATCACAGAACATCACATATAGAAGACCCTCAAAAATATTTTGTTAAATAAATGAATGGGAAAGCAAATGAATGACTTTGCACCAATACTACCCGGTCTGATAACAATGCCTTCATGCCTAGAGATAGTCTAATTACCTCTTTCTATAACTGAATGCCTTTCTCTAACTTAACTAGTTACAGTATATGTATTTCAGAAAATGTCATCTATAATTATTGTCTTCATCATCTATGCAGGTGAAATCATACAAAAGGAATATGGAGGAACATGGCGTAGAAGTGGCATGATTGAACTAAAAGGACAATCTACTTTAATTTTATGAAAAATTGTCATGACAGCATCACTGAAACACAAGCACAGATACTCTACATAATTTTAAACCACTATGTAAAACAGAATGAAGTCTATGAACTTTTTATTGTTTGACAATTACAATTTTGGAAAACCTGTTTCTTAACAGTTTAGAAAAGTACAAATGCCTGCATAACGACCTGGTTATTTTTCAAATGAAACACACTTTGAGACCACTAATGACAAAACAGTAAGCTCATAAGAAAAAGCAGATTTACATTTTCAAAACTTCCTATAAGAGAATAGATAAACTGAACTTCTGTGTAATTTACATAAGACTCAATATTTAACTATTACGATTAACTAAGCTGTAAGTTCAATAAAACTATGTAACTCAAGTAATCATGAAATAATGATCGACTGTTTCTCAAAGTGCCTAACTGCTAGTACTGAAATAAATGAAATAAATGAATAAATGCCAGTAGTTTTTCCACTTAGGATTTTTTAGTTTTGTTCAGATTCATAGATATCTGGGGTGCCTGGGTGGCTCAGTCAGTTAAGCCTCTGACTCTTGATTTCGGCTCAGGTCACGATCTCACAGTTCATGGGTTAGAGCCCTCCACCGCGCCCTGTGCTGACAGTAGGGAGCCTACTTGAGATTCTCTCTCTCTCCCTCTCTCTCTGACCCTCCCTTGCTTGCGCACGCTCTCTTTCTCTCTCTCTCAAAATAAATAAACTTTAAAAACATTGTTTTTAATTATAAAACATAAAATACTCGTAGATATCTATATTTCTTCTGACCAGAATTAGGCCTTTTCCAGTAATCACAGGAATTAAAATCAACCCTCTCATTTTAATGTTTTTAAACTGTGTTGCTAAAGATATAAAAATGTGAGAATACTGATGACCGAGACCATCTAATAAAAAACCCTTCGAGAATCCTCATCTCTCTCTCTGCTTTTGCAATAGAGCAGCTGTGCCTCACACAGATTCACATGAATGAAAATATTTAGACGAGAAACCACCCACTTAGTTTATTTTCCATACGACTTTCCTGTAATTATTTTGTAAACTGTTCACACAACAATACATAAAAACATCTGCAAAAACAGGTAATTAATGTGTCAAGCCAAACTAATGCATTTTTTATGGTGTCCATGCTTCGTCAACTGTAATTATAACTCTTTTTTAAGCAAATGATGATGTGTTTGTTGCAATGTGCAAGTGGTTATTTTAGATGCTCTGTTTACCGTTCATACCATCTGAATATAAAACTCCACAGCTACTTTACCCTATATCAATGTTTTACCTAGCTTTTTGCAGAAGCAGGAGAGTGGTTCTCTTTTCCAAGCTATAATTTCCAGTAAACAGTTTTGTCATTAAAACATAAAACTCTCAACAGGAAAGTTGATACCAAAATACCCAACAATTCAAGAAACATATGACAGAAAATGATTCACCCAGACTTTCTTCCTGCAGTTGTAAACCTATGGGAATTATAGCACTTTATGCCCATCAGCTTGCAGGATACTAAGCCTCCTGAATATGAGAAGTTCGAAGGTTTGCTATTGCTTTTAATGTATAATATCCATTCCATCTAGACCCACCAGACACATGTATCTGACATGAGACCGACAAATGAAGAACCAAATCCTGCCCAAAGTATATTGTTTTGTATCCATACGCTTTGGTTCTACTAAAGGGAAGGTCATGTTCATTATTACTACTACTACTACTACTACTACTACTACTACTATGTACTAACATTGCATACCAATCATCATCCTCAGATGGCCATTCCTTAAGGCCCAAGGTTTCTATTCTATAAAGTTCTGTTTCCAGAACCAATAAAATCTAAAATGAAGGAAGAAGCACAACCCTTTAATATTTTGGTAAGGTCCTTTTTCTTTTTAAAAAAGGCAATTTTTAGGGGTACCTGGTGGCTCAGTTGGTTGAGCGTCCGACTTCAGCTCAGGTCATGATCTCACGGTCCACGAGTTCAAGCCCCACATCAGGCTCTGTGCTGACAGCTCAGAGCCTGGAGCCTGCTTCAGATTCTGTGTCTCCCTCTCTCTCTGCCCCTCCCCCACTCACACTCTCTCCCTCTTAAAAACGAATAAACATTTTCAAAAAATTTTTAAAAAGCAATTTTGAAAACATCTATGATGATTACCTACAGTACAGAAAAACCCTCATAATAAAGAACTCTTAGAAAACAAAGGTTTATTTATTTTCACAACCAAATTTTTTAGAAGCAGTGCAGAATTCACCCTTCCAGGTCCAAGCTTATGTAACTATTTTGATATAAATATTTCTAAACTGAACTACTCCATTCTTCCCTTGAATATTAGCTACTGTGATATGCTAAAAGTGCCTATCTATCCTCACCTTGTTCCCAATAAGAACATGAGGAAAGTATTACAGAAAATCAAATAATAGTTTCCCAGCTGCCAAGCTTTAGTTTCAGGCCAAACCCTTATTGTGGAGAATTGGGGTTGGGTCTGATCAAAACAGAACAGAGCTCCAGTTCCAAGGATGGTGGAAGAGGAAAGACATGACTAAGACAAGGTAAGGGAATAGGACAGAAACTTATTTATTAAAGCCAGAAATCAAACTCAGGGTCAGATGAGCAATAAGTCTCAATATTGAGTTCCACTATTTATAGTGATTGCTACAAATATAAAATGTAATAATAAACATAATTAATGCCATTTCATAAGGCTGAATTCTAAACATTGTCAAACCTTTGGGACAAATAGACGGATATTGGTGCAGAATATTGATATACCAGACAAGAGGCATTTAAACCTATTTGGTATTTTCAAAGCTACCTTAATGCATACTGGCTGTTTACTACACATACTTTAGGATTCAACTTATTTATCACCTCCTGCAGAAGCCTTCCCTATAAGCCTTCTCCTTCTCCCTGGTCAAGTGCCCATTTATACTGATCTATAGAATCATTCTCATTCAAAAATATTTATAGACAATTTCCTAGGTAACTGGCACTGTGCTAGGAAATACACTGAATGATAAAATGCCTTGCCTTCAAGGATATTACAAGTAAATAAAGAGATATTCATTCAGTAAATACCCACACAAATAATTATTTCATTGTAAATATGATAAGTACTTGAAGCAAAACAGTGTGCAATGACAACAAAGTTCAGGAAATCTCTTCTGGTATGAACAGAGGTGAAAAAACGTTCACTTGAGGAAATATCATTGAAACTGAGACCTGATGAACAAGGAGGAAATATCAGTTGAAAAAGCAGAGTAAAGCACTCAAACAGAGCACAACTTTTGTGAAAATTTGAACATGGGAAGGGCCACAGTGCCTTCTAGGAAGTAAAAGAAGGTCACTGTGGCTAAAAAAAAAAAGTGACTAGGACTGATTCAATATGAGCCTGGAGAGAAAGGCAGAAACCGAATCATTCATAGCCTCATAAACCATAAAATCTTTGGGTCTTATCCTCAAAGCAATGAGTTTAATGCAAGAAAGTGACATGATGAAGGTTCATTTTCAAAAGATCAGTTAGACTATTGGTACAAACAGAATGGTTTAGAATCAAGCAAGGATGACAACAAATCATCAAGTATATTTTAACAATAAAAACATAGAAACTGTAACAAAATCAAATAGAAATTCTGGGATTAAAAAGTACTCAACAGCACAGTGAGATGACAGAAAAAAAGAATCAACAAATTTAAAGATAGATGAGTAAACATTATCAACTATGACTACATTAAATAATAAAAAAGGGAGGAGGGACCAGGCTAAGAAATCTGTAGATACCATCAAGAACACTAAAATATATATAATGTAGTCCAAGAAACACAAAAAGGAGAGAAAAGGCAGAAAATTTAAGAAATAATATGTGAAAACTTTCCAAATTGATGAACATTGACGTACATATCCAAGAAGACCATCAAATACCAAGAATAAAACAAACGCCAAGAAGGATAAACCCAGAGATCCACATCTAAACATATAATAGCCAAACTATCAAAAGCCAAAACAGAAAATCTTAAAAGAAGCAAAAGATAAGCTCATTTCTTCTCCAGACTGGTTTAAAGAGTAAGTCCATTTAGACAATATAAGACTACACTACAGGACTTATATACAAGTGCAACATATATGACAATACTAGCAAAAAGATGTAGGAAGAGATCTATATTGAAGTAAAATTCCTATATATTACTAGAATTAAGGCAATGAAGTAGAATATTTTAAGTTAAAGTACTTATTACTATAATCTTCAGAAAAAACACTATGAAAAATAAAAACTCAAAATGTTATAATCTACCAAAAAAAAAAAAGAGAGAGAATAAATGGTACACTAGAAAAAATAATCTACTCACAACACAAGGCAGTAAAAAACAAAAAGGATAGGAGACATAAAAAAACAAACAAACAGAGAGGCGCCCAGGTAGCTCAGTCGGTTAAGTACACGACTTCAGCTCAGGTCATGATCTCACAGCTCATGAGTTCAAGTTCCATGTCAGGCTCTGTGCTGACAGCTCAGAGCCTGGAGCCTGCTTTGGAGTCTGTGTCTCTGTCTCTGTCTCTCTCTCTCTCTGCCCTTCCCCTTCCTGCTTACGTTCTGTCACACTCTCTCAAAAATAAACATTTAAAAATTTTTTAAAAAACAAAGAATTAAAAAATTAATAAAATTAAAAAAACCAAATAGCAAAATGGCAAGCATAAGTCTAACCACATCATTAAGTATGTTAAATGTACATGGATTAAAAATGCCAATGAAAAAGCAGAGATTATACAGCTAAATTTGTTTTAAAAAAAGATCCAATTGTATCCTGTTTACAGGAGACGTATTTTGATTCAAAAAAAACAAACATATTAAAAGTAAATAACTTGGGGCGCATGGGTGGCTCAGTCGGTTAAGCATCAGACTCGATTTCAGCTCAGGTCATGATCTCACAGATTCGTGAGTTAGAGCCCTGTGTTGGGCTCTGTGCTGGCAGTGTGGAGCCTGCTTGGGATTCTCAATCTCTCCCTCTCTCTCTCTCTCTCTGCCCCTCCCCTGATTGCACTGCCTCTGTCTCTCTCAAAATAAATAAACTCTTTTAAAAAAGAAAAAAAGTAAATAGTTTTAGTAATATCCAACAAAACAGATGTTAAGAAAAATGAATGTTACTAGAGACAAAAACACTTTATAATGTTAAAAGTTAGTCAGAAAGATACAACCGTTATAAACATGCATGCATCTAATAAAAGTCCTAAAACAGATGAAGCAAAAACAGAAATAGAAGGAGAATTTCAAGTTGAATAAAAATACAAGCAACATAATTAAAATTTATGAGATGCAGCAAAAGCAGTGCTTAGAAGGACTTTATAGCTTTAAAGACCTATGTTGAAAAGATTGCAAATCAATAACCTAAGCTTTCACCTCTTAAGAGAAATAATTCTAAACAATGAAGAGTGAAATACACAAAAAGAAAGCAGGAGAAGCAGAAACTAATGAAATAGAAGATTAAAAAATAGAAGACAAACAAAATTAAAAGTTGGTTCTTTGAAAAGTTCTGATTGACATTTATCTAGACCAAAAAAAAAAAAAAACCCAAAACAAAACAAAAACAAAAAGACACCACAATCAAATTAATGAACACATCCATCACTCTCAATTAACATTTTTTTTAAGTAGGTTCCATGCCCAAGGTGGAACTTGAACTCAGGACCCCAAGATCAAGAGTCACATCTTCTACTGACTCAGCCAGCCAGGCACTCCTCATTTGACAATTCTTTGTTTTGCCTTCATTTTTTAAATACACTTTCATTGGGTACAGAATTCACTTGATAGGCTTTTTTTCTCTATGCATGTTAAAGGTGTTAATCAATAGTTTGCATTGTTTCTAACAAGAAACCTGACATCATTCTCATCTTTGTTTTTCTACATGTCTTTTGTTCTGCCTGCTTTTAATTTTCAGATTTTCTCGTCAATGCTGGGTTAGAGCGATTTGATTAAAATGTGCCCTAATGTAGGTTTTCATGTTTCTTATGCCTGGGGTATGTTGGGTCTCATGGACCTACGGAATATTTTCATCAAATTTGGAAAGCTTCCAGGCATTATTCATTCCAATAATATCCAGTCTCCCTCTTTACCTCCCTTTTTAAGGGTTCCAATTACATGGAGAAAAGTTGTGCTATAGCTTACTGATATTATAATAATTTTTGATTGATTTTTTTCATCTCCATTTCATTTTTGATAGTATCTATTGCTATGTCTTCCAATTCATTAATCCTTTCTTCTGCAATATCTAATCTGACACTAATCTCATTTCTTGTATTTTTATTTCCCATACTGTAGCATTCACCTCTAGAAGTTCAATTTGGGTCTTTTGTAAATCTTCCATTGCTCTACTTAACTCCATATAATGAACACATTTCCATTAAGTTTTAAAGTCCTCATCCTTCCTTCCCTTCTAATGTGTGTCAATTCTGAGTGGGTTCTGAATGATTATTTTCCTCACTACAAGTCAAATTTTTCCTGTTTCTTTGAATGAATGGTAAGTTCTTAAAGATGCCAGACATTGTGTATTTACCTTATTAGGTGGTAGATACTTTCTTATTTCTACAAATATTATTGATTTTTTTCCTCACTACAGGTCAAATTTTTTCTATTTCTTTGAATAAACGGTAAGTTTTTAAAGATACCAGATATTGTGGATTTACATTATTGTATGGTAAATACTTTCTTATTCCTACAAATGTTGTTAAGCTTTGTTCTGGAATACAGTTATGATTCTTGGAAGCAGTCTGATCCTTTTAGGTCTTGTTTCTAAGGTTTGTTAGGGTGGGTCTGGAGCAAACTATTTCACACTAACGGGGTAAGACTCTTGAATATTCTACCCAATGCCCCATGAAAGAGATTTTCAAGATGACTTGTTAGGAAGAGACACTATTCCCAGCCCTGTGTGAGCACCCACAATGTTTCCCCTAATTCTTTCAATGCATCTTTCTCTGGCCCTGGGTAGTTTCTCCTGTCCAAGCACTGATCACTACTCTGTTAAGTATTCCAAGGGATACTCTGCAAATCTCTGTAGAGCCATCTCCTCTCTAGATAAAACACTAGACATCAGACAATGACCCAATAAGGCCTACCTGCCAACTCTGCCTTGGCCTTCCTGGATTCAGCCCCATCTCCTCAACTTAGAGGTTTTGACCCAATTCATCTGCCTTCCTTCTTCCTTAGCTACAACCTAGAAACTCAAGACAGTAAGCTAGGCAATCATCAAAGCTCACCTTATCTGTTTTCTATCTCTCAGAAACCACTGTCCTTCACTGTCTAATATCCAGTGACTTGAAAACCACCGTTACATATACTTTGTTTGGTTTTTTAGTTGCTTCAATAAGAAGCGTGAACACTGCTTCTGTTACCTACCTTGGCCAGCAGTGGAAGTCCTAATCTGTTTGCTTGTTTTTTTGTTTTGTTTTTTATCCCCTTCACCTATTTCACTCATTCCCCCCACCCACCTTCCCTCTGGTAACCATCTGTTTGTCCTCTACATTAAAAGTCTGGGTTTTTAGTTTGTCTCCTTTTTTTTTTTTTCTTTTTCATTTGTTTCATTTCTTAAATCCCACATATGAGTCAGTGGAAGTCTTAGTTTTAATGTGGCTACTGGAAATTTTTTAAATTACATATATGTGTCACATTACATTTCTAGTATACAACTTTACATAGTCACTGAAATTATATAATGGTGAAATCACCTAAGAAAGTAGGGTAAGAAGGCTAAGCAAGTTGACAATGAAGTCTCAATAAACTTCAACATACTTTTTTTAAGTTTATTTATTTTGAGAGAGAGAGCAAGGGGGGATGGGGTAGAAAGAGAGGGAGACATAGGATCCAAAGTGGGCTCTGTGCTGACAGAAGACAGCCTGATGTGGGGCTTGAATTCACAAACCATGAGATCATGACCTGAGCCAAAGTCAGACCCTTAACCGACTGAGCTACCAGGCACCCCTAAACTTCAACATTTAAAGGTCAAGTGGGGAAGAAGGAGCTGGCAAAGTAGACTTAGAAAGGTTAACCTAAGAATTAGAGAACTAACTAAGAAAAGTGTGGTATCATTGGAATAACAGAAGTTTTAGGAAAGCAGAGGTTGGATGAAATAGTCACTGAAGAGTTAACAAAAGAACATTAAGGGTAAGTAACATTATTGAGAGTCCAGTTAAGATTAATAACAATGAATTCATTTTGGTTATCTATCTGTCCAGAGTGTGTGGCTTCTTCTAATAGCACTCAGCTAGTTGCCCAGTCGTCTGCCTCTGTAAGCCAGAAACAAGGGAAACATGGATACTTGAAAGCAAATGGATAAATTAATCCAGGGCTGGGGTTTTGCCAGGTATGTATGATAAAAGATCAGAAGTAAGGGAGATTAAGGTATCTACCGTAAGACTTTCTGATAAAAATGGATCATGAAAACTAATAAGATAGAAATGGAAGACAGCTGAGAGATACTAAAGAGAAAAATGGAGGAAACTATAAAGTAATGGCACTTTTTAAATTGTTTATTTACCACTCTCTCCCCTTCGACAACTTATAAGCTGCTCGTCGATTTTAGTGAACATTAACAGTCATCCATTAAAGTTTTGTTGAATGGAACAGAATTGACCTGACTTTCTAGATCACACAAGACAAAGTCTACAGTCTATTTCCTATATTACTGGGTCACTTCATTTAAAGGGATTATTACCATGTCACATCTATGCCTCTCCTTATCATTCCTTCTCATTTTGCTTCTTGTTGCCTGGGCAAAACTGAGTCTTTAATTACTAGTTCAAGTCAGGGCACTGCCCCCTTCCCTGCAAACACCAAACCAATTAACAAAAGATTCAATTTGGAGTTCTTTGTTTCCAATTTCTGCTTTTATTTGTCCCAGGTACTCAAAGTCTTTGTTCTTTATTGTCCTACAGTGTACTTTTCTTTTGTAGGGTAATGGGCTATCACTGATCTGGACTCAATCAAGATTACTATTTTATAACATGACTGTACTTGTGTACCTTTTCACAAAAATAGGTATGTTTTCATTAGTCACAGAATAATTTAAAAACATCTAATACAGATGAAAAATCAATTTAATCACAAGTAGCTATGACTATTCTGTAATACAGAATGACTATTTTATAAGGATTGGTTAACTACCAAAAAGAAGACAGAGACTACTATACGATAATGTCCTACAAACAAAAGACAACAGCCATGTAATAGAAAGTACCATGAAACCCTCAAATAATTTTTTGAATGTAGCAAGCATTTCCATTTCAAGGTACTATTTAAAATGATTAAATAGGCAGGGTGACTTGGCCATAAAAAAAAGCTTCAACAAATCTCAAAAAAACTGAAGTTATTCAGACAAAGTTCTTTGAACACCATGGAATTAAGCTATAAATCAGTAACAAATAGATAACTAGGAAAGTCTCAATGCTGGGAAATTAAATTGTATACTTATGATACACTTAGAAGTATATTACTGAGAAGTAATTCACAGGTGCAGCAGACAGACTAATGGGCCCCTAAAAATGGCCACAACCTAACCCAAGAACCTGTAAATATATTACTGAACTAGGCTAAAAGTGACTTTACAAATGTCATTAAGGTTAAGAATCTTGATGGGGCAATTATCCTGGATTATCAGGATAGGCCTAACCAAATCACATGGGTCCTTAAAATCAGATAACCTTCCCTTGCTGAGGATCAGACTGAGATGTTCCTAGGAAAGAATGGTCAAAGGGATAGAACACTGCTGATTTAGAAGATGGAGGAAGGCATGCAGGCAGCCTCTAGAGGCTGGAAAAGGCAGAGTTAACATATTCTCCCCTAAAGTCTCTGGAAAGGAATACAGTGCTGCCCATACCTTGATTTTAGCTCAGTAAATTCATTTCGGATTTCTAACCTACAAAACCATAAAATAATGTATTATAAATCTGCGGTAATTTGTTACAGCAGCAATAGAAAACCATGGGACAACGAGAAAATCAAAACAAAATAAAAAATATTTTGAACTGATAATAATGAAGATACGACATATCTAAACTATGGAATGTGGCTAAAGCAGTACTTAGTGGGAAATTTATCATCTTAAACATGTATAGAAAAAAAGGCCAAAACTCAAAGATGTAGGCTCCTAACTCAAAAAATAAAAGTCAGACCTAAAGTTAAGTAGGAGAGAAATAAATAGAAATCCATAAAATAGAAAACTAACATCCAATAGTATAAATAAATAAATATTCTAACATTAATAAAACTGACAAATCCTTAATGTGACTAAGAAAATATAATAAATCACCAATATCAGGAAAGATCCAACAGACATTAAAAAGATAAAAAGATACTATAAATAATTCTACAATCAATAAATTTGAGGGTAATGCCAAAAGCAAAGGCAACAAAAAGTAAAAATAAACAAGTGGGACATCAAACTAGGAAGCTTCTGCACAGTAAAGGAAACCATCAACAAAATGAAAAGGCAGACTACCAAATGGGAGAAAAAATTTGCAAACCATGTATCTGATAAGGGATTAATATCCAAAATACTTAAGCTACTCATCCAACTCAATAACAAGAAAGAAAGAAAGAAAGAAAGAAAGAAAGAAAGAAAGAAAAAAGAAAAAGGAAAAGAAAAAAAGATTTAAAAAGGGCAGAGAATCTAAATAGACATTTTTTCCAAAGACATACAGATGGCCAACAGATACATGAAAAGGTGCTCCAAATCATTAATCATCAGAAGTATGCAAATCAAAACCACAATGAGAAATCACCTCACACCTGTTAGAATGGCTGTTCTCAAAAAGAGGAGAGATAAGAGGAGTTTGCAAAGATGCAGAGAACAGGAAACCCTTGTGCCCTGTTGGTGGGAATGTAAATTGGTACAGCTACTATGGAAAACAGTACGGAAGTTCCTCAAAAAATTAAAAATAGAACTACCATATGTTCCAGCAATTCCACTTTCAGGTATTTATCCAAAGAAAACAGAAACACTAAAAAAGGTATCTGCAACCCCCATGTTCACTGAAGCATTGTTTATAGTAGCAAAAAAACACAAAGTGTCCATCAGTGGATAAATGGATAAAAAACATGTGGTACACACACACACATGCACACACACACACTCACTCACTCACAGGAATATTATTCAGCCATAAAAAAAAAAAAAGGGAATATTGCCAATTTCAACAACATGGATGAACCCTGAAGGCACTATACTGCATGAAATAAGTTATACAGAGAAAGATAAATACTGTATGATCTCATTTATATGTGCAATCTATATGTGCAAAAAAAAACAAAAGCTCATAGCTACAAAGAATAGACTTTTTGTGTGTTAACTAATTTAATATTTTATTATAAGAATTTTTATTATTTCCATTTTGCATGTGAGGAAACAGGCACAGCGATAGTGAATAATTTGCCTATGTTTTCACAGAACTCAGAATCACAATCTTCCTATTTTGATTAGGATTGCATTTAAGACAGTTTGTATTAGATGGGGTGCCTAGGTGGCTCAGTCAGTTAAGCGTCTGACTTTGGCTCAGGTCATGATCTCACTGTTTGTGGGTTCAAGCCCCACATCGGGCTCTGTGCGGATAGCTCAGAGCCTGGAGCCTGCCTCAGATTCTCTCTCTTTCTCTCAAAAATAAATAAAAACATTAACAATTTTTTTTTAAAGTCTGTATTAGAAAAGATCAACTTTTTTTTTAACCATATCTTCCCACTATGACCAGAGATAATAAAACCTGCCTTATCAGGTTAATGGATTACCCAAGACAACTCCTGACACAGCCTCATAAGTGCCTTGACTATGATTATAAAGAATTGGCTCTTATTATTGACACTATCATTTCTTCAAATCTTTTTTTAATTAATTATTCATTGTTTAATATATATCCAAGTTAGTTAGCATATAGTGCAACAATGATTTCAGATGTAGATTCCTTAATGCCCCTTACCCATTTCGCCCATCCCCCCTCTCACAACCCCTCCGGCAACCCTGTTTGTTCTTTATATTTAAGAGTCTCTTATGTTTTGTCCCCCTCCCTGATTTTATATTATTTTTGCTTCCCTTCCCTTATGGTCATCTGTTGTGTCTTAAAGTCCTCATATGAGTGAAGTCATGTGATATTTGTCTTTCTCTGAATGACTAATTTCAATTAGCATAATACCCTCTAGTTCCATCCACGTGGTTGCAAATGGCAAGATTTCATTCTTTTTGATTGCCAAGTAATACATATATATATATACCACATCTTTTTTATCCATTCATCCATCCATCAATGGACATTTGGGCTCTTTCCATACTTTGGCTATTGTTGATAGTGCTCCTATAAACATTGGGGTGCATGTGCCCCTTCAAAACAGCACACCTGTATCCCTTGGGTAAATACCTAGCAGTGCAATGGCTGGATTATAGGGTAGTTCTATTTTTAATTTTTTTGAGGAACCTCAATACTGTTTTCCAGAGTGGCCGCACCAGCTTGCATTGCCACCAACAATGCAAAAGAGATCCTCTTTCTCCACATCCTCGCCAACATCTGTTGTTGCCTGAGTTGTTAACGTTAGCCATTCTGACACGTGTGCGGTGGTAACTCATTGTGGTTTTGATTTGCATTTCCCTGATGATGAATGATGTTGAGCATTTTTTCATGTGTCGGTTGGTCATGTGGATGTCTTCTTTGGAGAAGTGTCTATTCATGTCTTTTGCCCGTTTCTTCACTGGACTATTCATTTTTTTGGGGTGTTGAGTTTGATAAAGTTCTTTAAAAATTTAGGATACTAACCCTTTATCTATCTATCATTTGCAAATATATTCTCCCATTCCGTTGGTTGCCTTCCAGTTTTGCTGATAGTTTCCTTTGGTGTGCAGAAGTTTTTTATTTTGATGAGGTCCCAGTAGTTCATTTTTGCTTTTGTTTCCCTTGCCTCCAGAGACGTGTAGAGAAAGAAGTTGCTGCGGCCGAGATCAAAGAGGTTTTTGCCTGCTTTCTCCTCTAGGATTTTGATGGCTTCCTGTCTTATATTTAGGTCTTTCACCCATTTTTAGTTTATTTTTGTGTACAGTATAAGAAAGTGATCCAGGTTCATTTTTCTGCATGTTGCTGTCCAGTTTTCCCAGCACGATTTGCTAAAGAGACTGTCTTTTTTCCATTGGATATTCTTTCCTGCTTTGTCAAAGATTAGTTGGCCATATGTTTGTGGGTCCATTTCTGGGTTCTCTATTCTGTTCCACTGATCTGAGTGTCTGTTTTTGTGCCAAGAGAACAGATTTCTGGTTGCCAGAGGCAGGGGGATGGCAGGTAGGCAAAATGGATGAAGAGGGGTCAAAAAGTACAAACTACTTATAAACTACGTAAGTCCCGTGAGGTAATGTACAGCATGGTGACTATAGTTAATAATACTGTATCATGTATTTAAAAGTTGCAAAGAGAATGCATCTTTTTTTTTTAATGTTTATTTATTTTTGTGAGAGAGACAGAGCACAAGTAGGGGAGGGGCAGAGAGACAAAGACACAGAATCTGAAGCAGGCTCCAGGCTCCCAGCTGTCAGCACAAAGCCTGATGTGGGGCTGGAACCCCCGAACCATGAGATCACAACCTGAGCCAAAGTTGAACACCCAACTGAGCTACCCAGGTACCCCAAGAGAATATAGCTTAAAAGCTCTCATCACAAAGAAAAAAATTTGTAACTATGTGGTGATGGATATTAGCAAGACTTACTGTGATCATTGCAATATATAAATGTATCAAATCATTATGTTATATACCTAAAACTAATACCATGTTATATGCTAATTAGATCTCAATAAGAAAAATAAAGCAAAGGAGTAGAGGAAAAAAATCAATTAATTTGACCATTTGTATAAAACAAATTCTTTGAAAAATACAATTCGCCAGTAAGTTGATAAAAGATGAAATATATACAATTTTAACAGTTGGATATCTATTAAAGAAATTAAATCTGCTATTAAAATCCTTTCCCTAGAATTGTTCTTCAATTTGTAAAGTATGGGGGCGCCTGGCTGGCTCATTCAGAACACCATAAGACTCTTAATTTCAGGAGTCATGAGTTCAATCCCCACACTGGTGCAGAAATTACTTAAATAAATAAAAACCTAAAAAAAATTTTTTTAAGTATGATACTTCATTGTGGATATGTAAAAGAATATCTTTATTTTCTGAAAACATCTATTATATAAGGGTCAAAACTATGATGTCTATAATTTACTTTTAATTCAATAAATATATCTGTAACATATATAAATGTATATATGTGTGTATACGTATGTACAGAAACAGAAAATAACTGAAAAATGAACACACCACTTACACACACACACCCCACATAAGTCTTTTTTTATTATTATTATTTTTTAATGTTTATTTATTTTTGAGAGAGACAGAGACAGAGACAGAATGCGAGTGGGTTAGGGGCAGACAGAGAGGGAGACACAGAATCTGAAGCAGGGTCCAGACTCTGAGCTGTCAGCATCGGAGCCTGACGCGGGGCTGGAACTCATGAGCTGTGAGATCATGACCTGAGCCGAAGTCGGACACTCAACCGACTGAGCCACCCAGGCGCCCCAAGTCTTGAATAAATAATAGCAACCAAGCCCAGCGATATTTAAAAAAAAAAAAAAAAAAAAAAAAAAAAAGGATACATTGCAACTAAGTAGGTTTATTTCAGGAATGCAAAGGTTACATTCAAAATAACAATTAGGGTGGAAACCTCAAGTCTGGAGGATAATGACAGCCACCCAATTTCAAATCTCCTCCACATAATCTCTCAAAACCAAAAAAACAAATGAAAAAATTGAAGAAGCAAATAAAACCACATAAGATCCACACCTTAAGCATTACTAAGAAAAAAGGATACCCCCCCCCCAAAAAAAACAAACAAACCTGAGAGTATCATGACCTTCAGATTATCTGTAAATAGGGAAAGAAACCAAATTACAACAGAGCTCCGAGGACCCCACTATTGCAGGCCCATGAATGTGGAAACCGGAGGAGAAAGAGCTTAAGAGATCCCTTAAAAAAGTATACAGGGGTACACAGGACTTAAACCAAAGAACAGGAGAAAAACAAAACAAAACATAAATATCCCCAGAAAGAGAAAATCCACTTAAATGTCAAAATACGAAACAGAGATTGGGACTTGGTAGTTGAAAACATAGGCTATAAAGAAGGACTTGAATGAAAAAGTCAGTGGAACCAAAAGTGAGAACCTCGGTAAAGCTTTTCTTCCGGGGAAGAATCAGACATATAGAAAAGGGCATGGGGTAGCAGTAAAGGGATGCAGGGAATAACAGAAAGAAGAGGAGAGAGATAAGGAGCCTATAAAAACAAAAGAGAAACACTAGCTACTCCCTCATCTGCATCCATGAAAGAAATTGCACAGAAGAGGACATCAACTGGAACCATGACCCTCACAAGATATAACAATGGAAAAGGCAGACTTGATGCAATCAATGCTGTTAAGAGATCAAGACAGCTATCACCTCTGGAGAAGCAGTAACTGGAAAGGAACATGAGGAGGCTTCAAGAGTGCTGGTCAAGTTCTACTTGTTGATCCAGGAACCAGTTACACAGGCGTATTCCATGTGTGAAAATATATCAAGCTACATACTTAGAAAATGTACTTTTCTATATATTCAATTAGAAGTAAAACAACAACAACAACAAAAAGATATTGTTTGTTCCCTACAGAATCTAAGTGTGAGAAACATATATGAGAAAACATATAAACAATATATATTTTTTTAATAGACTGTGGAAGAAAGCATATTTGTGTCAGTGTGGGGTCAGGAAGGGAAGTAGAGGATGACATTTTAATTCGTTTTGTTTCTGCCTCAAAACTCCTCATTTGGGTTTACTCCGCTCACATCCTATGGCTATGCTGTTTAGTTCGTATGGTGCATCAGGGATAGCTCTGCCCATCTTTTCGGGATAAGTAAACCAGCCTATACCTAATTAGGTTATTTCCCAGATAGAAAAATGAGGTGAAGGCACGTGACCTATGTTTTTGATTTGAGCTATAGGGAAAACACCCTCTTCCTCTAGGACTCATTTTACAGAGGAAAAAGCCTCTGTAAACCTAGAGCAGCTTAGGGGTTATCTTTCACACCACCTGGAAATAAAAGCAAATAAGAGAAAGGGTTTGAGAGTACGGGGCCATGTACAAAGATAAGCAAACAGACACAGAGACCAGGTGATACTCCTTGAACACCTGAATCTAGAGATACGGAAGCACTCATTCATGTGGGCTAAAACACTTTTGTGAGTTTCTATGTGAGCGTCTTTGCATTGGTTTTGTTTCCTGTAACTGAAAGAGTCCAGAATAACACAAAATTTGAAAGAAGGACTGATCTAAATACAGGATAATTTAAAAAACAACTCTCTTTTCATTTGTGACCATCCAACCAGAGAATCAGAAGTCTTAGTTCATTCTGACTGCAAGAAGAGAACACCAGGGACTAGGAGCTTATAAACAGAAATTCATTTCTCACAGCTCCAGAGGCTCAAAGTCCAAGAGCAAGACTCCAACAGATCTGGTACCTGGTGAGAAGTGGGTTCCTCGCTCATTGAAGGCTGTCTTCTATATCCTCACATGGGAAAACAAGCAAAGGGGCTCTCCAAGGTCTCTAATGGGCACTAATCCCATCATGAGGGCACAGTTATCATGGCCTAATCATCTCTCAAAGGCCCCACCTCCAAATACCTTCACACTGAGGATTAGGGTTACAAACACTTCCTAGACAACTAAAGAAAGGAAAAATGAAAACAGTAGGGGCACCTGGGTGGCTCAGTTGCTTAAGCATCCAACTTCGGCTCAGGTCATGATCTCACAGTTCATAGGTTCAAGCAACACGTTGGGCTCTGTGCTGACAGCTCAGAGCCTGGAGCCTGCTTTGGACTCTGTGTCTCCCTCACTCTCTGCTCCTCCCCCACTCACGCTGTCTCTCTCTCTCTCTCTCTCTCTCTCAAATAAATAAACATTAAAAAAAATTAAAAAAAGAAAGAAAACAGTAATGATGGGTGATTACGACAGGAAAACAGAATAGGTGGTATATATAAATAGTTTCAAATCTCTATTTTTAAAATCAGAGTTTTCCTGTTTCAAAATGTTTTCTTCTAGCCTGTTTTGAAACAGTTAAGATGTAAAAATGTCTTGAGATGCCTGGGTGGCTCAGTTGGGTATCCAACTTCGGCTCAGGTCATGATCTCAGGGTCCGTGACTTTGAGCCCTGCATTGGGCTCTGTGCTGACAGCTCAGAGCCTGGAGCCTGCTTCAGATTCTGTGTCTCTCTCCCTCTCCCTCTCTCTCTCTCTCTCTCTCTCTCTGCCCCTCCCCCACTCATGCCCTGTCTCTCAAAAATGAATAAATGTTAAAAAAAAATCATTAAAAGAAAAAAATATAAAAATATCTCAGCTAAGGTAATTTATTGAATTGTAGTGTTGTTTTTTTAAGTTTTTAAATTTATTTTGAGAGAGAGACAGAGTACACAAGCAGGGGAGGAGCAGACAGAGAGGAAAAGAGAATCCCAAGCAGGCTGTGCACTGCAGAGCCCAATGCAGGGCTCAAATTCATGAACCACAAGATCATGACCTGAGCTGAAACTAAGAGTCGGATGCTTAACTGACTGAGCCACCCAAGTGCCCCTATAATATTTTATTTTGAAACAGAAAAGGCAGTAGAAAACTTTCCCAAAATGTTCTGAATTTGCTTACTACTGCTCTTTGAAAAGTAAGATTGCGATTTACAGATTAAGATAGACGATTAGGTTCATACTTCAATGAGCAGTCCTTCCTTTCCAACTATATTATATATTACAATGATGAACATCAAGAGATACTGAAAGGCATAATTAAGTTTAAATATAAGATAAAAATCTTTGTGGCAAGTGGAATTTATTCCAGGAATGCAAAGATGGTTCAATGTAAAGAAAATCGATGTAGGGTGAGCCTGGGTGGCTCAGTCGGTTGGGCAACCTACTTCAGCTCAGGTCATGATCTCATGGTTCAAGAGTTCGAGCCCTGCACTGGGCTCACTGCTGGCAGCGTGGAGCCTGCTTCAGATCTTCTGTCCCCCTCTCAGATCCTCTGTCCCCCTCTCTCTCTGCTGCTATCTCATTTGCTCTCTCCCTCTCTCAAAAATAAACAATTAAAAAAAATCAAGGTAATATACCACATTAACAGAATGAAGGAGAGAAAAAAACACATGATCATTTCAATTGAAGCAGAAAAAGCATCTGACAGAATCTACCATTCTTTCATAATAAAACCATTCAGAAAACCAGGAACAGAAAGGAACTTCTTCAACATGACACAGCGCATCTATGAAAAACCAATAACTAACATCATATCATACTCAGTGACAAAAGACAAAAAGCTTTCTCCCTAAGATCCAGAACAAGCCAAGGATGTCCACTTTCCCAATGTTACTGAACATTTCACTGGAAGACCTATCTAGAGCATTAGGCAAGAAGAGATAAAAAGGCATCCAAACTGAAAAAGGACAAGTAAAACTACATCTGTGCACAGATAACATAATCCTACAGAACTCCGAAGAATCCACCAAAAACACTACTAGAGCTAATAAACCAATTCAGCAAGTTGCCACCACATACAAGATAAAAACACAAAAATCAGTTGCATTTATACACCAAGAATGAACAATCCAAAAAGAAAATTAATGAAACAACTCCAATTACAATAGTATTCAAACAAATAAATAACTAGGTTAACCAAGGAGGTAAAAGGCATACACAGAAAATTACAAAACATTGCTGGAGGCAAATAAAGAATATCTGAAAAGGAGCACCTAGGTGGCTCAGTCAGTTAAGCCTCTGACTTCAGCTCAGGTCATGATCTCACAGTCTATGAACTCAGGCCCTACATCGGGCTCTGTGCTGACAGCTCAGAGCCTGGAGCCTGCTTCGGATTCTGTGTCTCCCTGTCTTTTTCTGCCCCTCCACCACTCATGCTCTTTCTCTCAAAAATAAACATTAAAAAAATTATTTAAAAAATAGTATCTGAAAAAATGGAAATACATCCTGTGTTCATGGGTTAGAAAACTTATTTTTGAGATGGCAATTCTACCCAAATTTATTTACAGATTTAATGTAATCCCTATCAAAATTCCTAAGGGGCGCCTGGGTGGCTCAGTTGGTTAGGCGTCCGACTTCAGCTCAGGTCACAATCTCGCGGTCCGTGAGTTCGAGCCCCGCGTCGGCTCCGGGCTGATGACTCAGAGCCTGGAGCCTGCTTCCGATTCTGTGTCTCCCTCTCTCGCTGCCCCTCCCCCGTTCATGCTCTGTCTCAAAAATAAATAAACATTAAAAAAAAATTCCTAAGCCTTTTTTGCAAAAACAGAAAAGCTGATTTTCTTAAAAAATAAAAGAGAGAGAGAGAGAAAGAGAAATATTAAAAAGTAAATAAAATGTCAATTACAGCTCATTTTTTTAAAAGGTCATTTTCAAATTTATATAGACTTGTCAGGGGACCCAAACAATCAAAATAATATTGAAAAAGAACAAAATTCTCAAAGAAGATCATAAATCAAAAGAGCTACGAGCACATGCATTAGAAAACAGTATGATTACAACACCATTCCCTATTAAAAATTTAGCTTTCGATGTTGTTAGCCTTACACTATACCATATTTTGTAGTGAACTAGGCAATCCCTAAAGGTAATTGTCTAAAGGGCTAGACAATATTTTCACAGTATCTTCAGAGTTAACAAACATAATAAACAAGTCTAATAATTTTTTTGAGAGAGAAAGAGGAGAGTGTGCATGCAACAGTAAAGGGAAAGAGAGAGAGCATCTTAAGCAGGCTCCAAGCCCAGTGTGGAGCCCTACACAAGCTCAATCTCAGGACCCTGAGGATCACGACCTGAGCTGAAATCAAGAGTCAGACGTTTAACCAACTGAGCCACCCAGGTGGCTCAGTTATACATTTTCATTTCTGAAATTCAGCAATAAGCAATCAAGTGACTTGCTTCCCTTTATCAAACATTAACTTACTACTACCTTTCTTATATAAAATTTTTCAATGTTTATTTATTTTTGAGAGACAAGAGAGAGAGAGCATAAACGAGGGAAGGGCAGAAAGAGAAGGAGACACAGAATCTGAAGCAAGCTGTAGGCTCTGAGTTGCCAGCATAGAGCCCAACACGGGGCTTGCACTCCTGAAATATGAGATCATGACCTGAGCCGAAGTTGGATGCTTAACTGACTGAGCCACCCAGGCACCCCTGTCCATTCATTCTAAATCAAACAAGTTTATACTTTGGGTTTCTTAATATTTGAATAACTGTTATTCAAAGGAATAAATCAATGGCCCAAATTGCCTTTTACAGTACTCCAGTATATATCATTATGGATGCACGGAGACTAATCACCTTCATAGGGCCTAGACACGTTCTAGAACTAGCCCTACAATTCTAAACTAGTGACTCAAAGGAAACCTAGAAATATACATGGGTTTGCGGTCTCCCAAGGAATTCTATTCCTCATTATGGAAAGGGGAAAAAGAACATCAAGACCCCGGAAGAGACCCAGAAAGATGTAGTACTCCAGCACACTGGTCACAGTTTTTTAAATAAGTCTGGATATCTCTGAGAGTCTAGCACACATGTACCCAGGGCCAGGGTAAACTAAGAAAAGTGGCTTTGTATCACTTAGTGTACCGTTTACTAGGATGAGAATTGCAGAAGACTGTTTGCACCTCTTAGCTGAGTGGTAGCATCAGTAATCGTCTCATTAGTCTCATTAATAGTCTCAAATCATTCAGGAATGTTTTTCAATGTGAGATTTATAATGCATGTAGAAGATTTAAATAGAAACAAAGAGAAGAGAACTTATTTTGAAGACCCTCATTCAGTTCTATATTTTTATTAAAAAGACTATTTCAGGGGCGCCTGGGTGGCGCAGTCGGTTAAGCGTCCGACTTCAGCCAGGTCACGATCTCGCGGTCCGTGAGTCCGAGCCCCGCGTCAGGCTCTGGGCTGATGGCTCGGAGCCTGGAGCCTGTTTCTGATTCTGTGTCTCCCTCTCTCTCTGCCCCTCCCCCATTCATGCTCTGTCTCTCTCTGTCCCAAAAATAAATAAAAAACGTTGAAAAAGATTTAAAAAAAAAAAAAAAAGACCATTTCATATTCACTATCACAATACCTAGTACATAGTACTAATAAAAGCCTGTTGAATGCTCAATGGAAAGATAGATGGCTGAATGAGCAAACAAATGGGTAGAAGGAAAAAACAGTGAGTATCAAAATAAAGTTTAAAAAGATCTGATACTCTTGGGGTGCTTGGGTGGCTCAGTCAATCGAGCACCCGACTCGTGGTTTCAGCTCAGGTCACAATCTCACGGTTCGTGAGTTCAAGCCCAGCATCAGGTTCTGGGTTGACAGCACAAAGCCAGCTTGGGATTCTCTCTCCCTCCTGCTCCCACTCTCTCTCTCTCAAAATAAACAAACTTAAAAAAAAAAAAGAGTTGTTGCTTCTCCATTTTAAAAAGCTACTCTAATTAGGGGAGAAATGTATGAGAAGTAACAGGGCACAGTGGAAAAGAAGACAAGATTTAAACTCAGAAAGACCTAAATATTTACATATTAGCTGAAACTCAGTGACTTGCATTGTTGAGCAAATTGCCTACTTTATGTAAGCATAGTTTTCCCCACCTATAAAATGGGGATTACAGTATCTACCTTACAAACACAATAAACCAGCAATTTTGGCACCTACAACAAACTAAACAAAACCAGTTCTCAAATCAACTCTGTAATTCATAATGTAGCCCACAGATGGGTGTTACTAACAATGCTCGCCATCTGGAAGCTTCCTGTTTTAAATAATTATTCTTGCTAACTAGGTGCCAAGCTTTTAGAATCATTACATTAAATGTTTGCACCCTCTAAATTTTAGTGTCCTTAGACAAAGCCCAGTAAGACCAGCCATAGTTCAGCTTATAGGCTTGTTCTGAGTGTTAAAAACGATGTTCAGAAAAATCCCTTGTACAGTGACAGGCATGTAACAGATGATCAATTATTGTTATTATTTAAATATTTTATTAATACCTTTATGTCATCCATTTGTCACTCTACATTCTCACAATTATTCTAATAAACCCTAAGAGTATATAGATTAATCATATCAGGCCACTGCAGAAATATATAAACAAGACAGAAGTGAAAGGATATTTACTAGAAACATCCTCCTCAAAGATTCAAGTTGATTCCTTTGATCTTGATTTTTGAATTTTCTGTTTTACATACATAAAGACCTAATGAGTTAGAAAAATAGAGGGTACCTTAATTTCAGGAGCCACTCTAGAATGAGGAAGTAAGGGAAACATCAGGTTCAAAAGGAGAATTCAAAGTTACCACTATCAGGGTACGTTTCTTTGTTGGATGGGCAAACAGAACTGCTGCTATTGTGTTCTGCCTCTAGTCTCAGCTGTGCAAACACCAGTTAAGTAAGAAAAACATCAAGCCATCTTTATCAGATCTACAAACAACCCAGATAAACTCCTTTAGGATGAATAGTTAGGATGAATAGTTAGTATTCAGAATAACAAAATTGGCCAAATCATAAGAACACCTATATAAAGAAGCACTGAAAGATCTGAAAGATCATTTTCTCTGAATTATCAGATATCCAGAAATAATGATTTTATTATAGAGTATGTCAAACCAAACCAAGGTCACGGATAACAATTCTATTTTCTTTTTTTTTTACTCACAGGTAACCATTCTTATAGCAAGAGTTAAATTTAAATGATTCATAGGTATTACTGGTTATAGTGATGTTTCAGTAACAGTTTTCCCACACTAAAACAAATTTTCCCTAAGACAACATCTCTTCTACTCACAAGTGTCAAATCAGCTCACAAGCCAGAGCCCCCAATTTCCCAACAAATTAAAGAATAAATCCATCATAGTCAACATTACACTCAGTGGTGATTAGCTGAATGCCCTTCCTCTAAGACCAAGAACAAGACAAGGATGCCCATTCTCACCACTAGATTCAACATAGTACCAGGCGCGCCTGGGTGGCTTAGTCGGTTGAGTATCTGATTCAGGCTCAGGCCATGATCTCACAGCTCCTGAGTTTGAGTCCCATGTCAGGTTCTGCGCTGAAGCTCAGAGCCTGGAGCCTGCTGTGGATTCTGTGTCTTCCTCTCTCTCTGCCCCTCCCCTGCTTGCACTCTGTCTTTCTCTCAAAAATAAACATTAAAAAATATATATATGTACACACACACACGCACACACACATATATATACATATACAAAGATTCAACATAGTACTAGAAGTCCTAGCCAGAGCAATCAGACAAGAAAAAGAAATAAAAGGCATCCAAATCAGAAAGGAAGAAATAAAAGTGTCTCTATTTGCAGTGGCAAGATATTATACATAGAAAACCCTGAAGACTCCATCAAAAAACTGTTAGAACTAATAACAGATGAAATCTGTTACAAATCATTGCTGAAAGAAATTGAAGACAAAAATAAACGGAAAGACATTCTACACTCATGTATTGAAAGAATTAGTATCGTTAAAATGTCCATACTACCCAGTGAGATCTATAGACTCAATGCAATCCCTATCAAAATTCCAATGACATTTTTCACATAAGTAGAAAAAAACAATCTTAAAATTTGTATGGAATATATATATATATATCCAAATATATATCCAAATATCCAAAATATATAAAGAAAACATAATATCAAAAAACCTAAACAATATGATCAAAACATGAGCAGAGGAATTAAAAATCTACTTTCTCAAAGAAGTCATAAAAATGCCAAACAAGTACATGAAAAGTTACTTAACGTCACTCATCATCAGGGAACTACAAATCAAAACCATAATTTGATATTACCTCACACCTGTTAGAATGTCTACCATCAAAAAGACAACAGGGGTGCCTAGGTGGCTCAGTCAATTAAGCATCTGACTTTGGCTCAGGTCATGATCTCATGGTTCGTGGGTTCAAGCCCCACATCAGGCTCTGTGCGGACAGCTTGGAGCCTGGAGCCTGCTCAGATTCTGTCTGTCTGTCTGTCTGTCTGTCTCTCTCTCTCTCTGCCCCTCTCCCACTTGCGCTCTCTCTCTCTCTCTCAAAAATAAATAAACATTAAAAAAATTTTTTTAAAGACAACAGATAACAAGTGTTGCGGAGAAAAGAGAACTCTTGGACACTGCTGGTGGGAATGTAAAATTGGTGCAGCCATCATAGAAAACAGTATGAAGGTTCCTCAAAAAACTAACAATAGGACAACCATATGTTCCAGAAATTCCATTTCTAGCTATTCGTCAGAAGGAAACAAAATCACTATCTCAAAGAGGTATCTGTACTCCCATGTTCATTGCAGCATTATTTACAATAGTCAAGACACACACACACACACACACACACACACACACACACATAAACACATATGGGAATATTATTCAGCAATAAAAAAAAAAAAAAAGGAAACCCATTAGTGACATGAATGGACCTTGAGGTCATTATGCTAAGTGAAATATGTCAGAAAAGACACAAATAGTATATGGTCTCACTTATGTGTAGAATCTAAAAACAACCAAACTCATACAAACAGAAAAGAGATTAGTGGTTACCAAAGGCAGGGGTGAGGGATAAGGGGTGGTGGGTAAAGTGGGTGAAGGTGGCCAAAAGATAGGAACTTCCATTTATATGATTAATAAATGCTGCAGACATAATGTACAACATGGTGCCTATAGTTAAAAATACTGTATCATGTATTTGAAAGTTGCTAAAAGAGTAGATCTTAAAAACTCTCATCACAAGAAAAAAAACTGTTAACTATGTGACAGAAAGGATATTAACTAAACGTATGGTAATCATTTCACAAAACATACATATATCAAATCATTACTTTGAGTACCTTTAGTATAATGTTACATGTCATATGTCAATTATATCTCAATAAAACTGGGGGGAAATTTTTTTTAAAACCAATAATGTCCATGTGTCTGTTAGGAGGTAGCTTTTACACTTTTAAATACGAACCAGAAGCACTGCTCTGACGCTACATTTAACACATAGTTAAAAGTATAACCACAAGGACTGAAATAAAGGTTATTTTACATATTGATTAAAAATTAGAATTCTGTGATTGTGATTCTCACAGTTTGTATGAATAAAAAATTGAATAAACAGAAAAAAAAGACTAAAAAGCAATTAGTCAAGTATAATTTTTTAGTTCTTATGGCACATTAACAACAAAAACCAATCCAGGGCAGGAATGGATATTGTGGTTTCAGAAAGACAGGCATATGTTAAATCGGAAAAACATGTTTAAATGGTAACATTCCTTAAGACAGAGTCTACTATATTTAGTATCAAGTTCTGGTGAGAAATAATTCACCATCATAATCACAAAATAACTACCTAAATGATATTTTTTTGTTATTTGCTGATATGCATCCATAATTCTCATTTTGAAGTAAAGATTTTTATTTTTCTGGTGCCATCAAGTGGTAACATTATGAAGTACTCTAAGTTTAAATGCAAATAACTTTAGACAGAAAAAGATCACATTGATGTATCTGTGTCAATTAAACACTAGTGACTTTTTTAGCACAAAATTATCTTTAAAAAAAAAAAAAGAAGGGAAAATATCAGAGCTAATTGCAACTTATCCCAATTTTAAACTCCCAACCCAAAATGAGAGTTAAGACAAAGAAGAAAAATGTGTAGATCTTTAAAGACCAGAATGTTCTACTAGCAAACAAAAAACCCCAACTGACTATATGACACTACCTGAAAAACAAAAATTTGTGGGACCCCTGGGTGACTCAGTCAAGCATCTGACTCTTGATTTCGGTTCAGGCCGTGATCTCACGGTTTTATGAGTTCGAGCCCCATGTCGGGCTCTGCACTGACTCTGGAGCCTGCCTGGGATTCTCTCTCTCTCCTCCCTCTCTCTGCCCCTCCCTGGCTCGTGCTCTTTCTGTCTCTCTCAAAATAAATAAATAAACCTAAATAATATATATAAAAAAAAAAGAAAGAAAAACAAAAATTTGTATCAAAATGATGTATCAATCAAACCAGGAGAAATACTCCCTCCTGAAACCCCATTAACATGGCAGTAAAAGAATTATTTTTAAGGCAAAAGCCCCCAAGGACAAAGAGACTCCAAGAGAAGACTGCAACAACATTTTACAAAATGAAAATAGATGGATGAGTGGTTATTGACTTAGGAAGCTCAAGAAAGCTGCCTGATTTATATGACACTGTAAATTAGTTTGGGAACGTGTAGCACTGGGTAGCTTGGAAATGAGAGTAAGGGCCAAAAACAAGCGAATTAGTGAAAATTCTGGTTAAGAAGCACTGATGCCACCAGATACACTCCCTCTTCCGGTCCATGCAGCCAAGTATTCATCGTCTACCACATTAGAAGGCTGAAAGTTTAAACTCTCATAAAGCAGAGCACTTCTGGAGGACAGGACACCAAGCATGGTGAGGGCGGAAGTACTACAGCAAAAAAGGTTCGTGCTACAGGAGACTATGGTCATCGGAATGGTTCTAACAAGTCAAAGATGACAGGAAAACAGTAAAAATGATGATATTCTGGAAAGAAAACCATCAAGAAGGTCTTATCAACCTTCGGCTTTTGTGTCCACGATGTCACGTAACTAACTGTGGTATGCTTTACTCTGTTTTTTTTTTTTAATGTTTTTATTTATTTTTGAGACAGACAGAGACAGAGCATGAGCAGGGGAGGGGCAGAGAGAGAGGGAGACACAGAATCCGAAACAGGCTCCAGGCTCTAAGCTGTCAGCACAGAGCCCGACGTGGGGCCCGAACTCACAGACCATGAGATCATGACCTGAGCTGAAGTCGAACGCTTAACTGACTGCGCCACCCCGGCGCCCCTTACTCTGTTTCTTGTAAGGAAAAGACAAATGACTTAAAAAATCTGAGGCAAAAAAAAAGGTTAAGTTCTACTTACAGACATTAGAAACATTCATTCTAAATGTCCCAAATCACCCCAGTAACTAGCTGAGAATTTATGGCAACTAAAACAGAAAAGAACACTAGGCAAATCCAAGAACCTTTACATTTCATCTCTTCTCTTCAGGCCAGCAGGAGTAAATGCACTAAATCTCTGTGAATACTCCTGTGAGAGGTGAAGGCTGGGGAACACTGGCCACGTCAGAAAAAACAGAATATTATTCATACAAGAGACATGGAGATTTGAGTTTTTTAAATCCTGTTTTTGTTGGTTAATTGATCAAAGCAGAGTGTTAAGTAGCTCTGATCCTGCCTTCCCTTCATGTAAGTAAAAGTTTTTACCCAAATTTAGGTCATTTTTTTATGTTTATTTATTTATATGGGGGAGACGTGGAGGAGTGGGGGAGGCGCAGAGAGAAAGGAGAGGGAGAGAATCCCAAGCTCAGTCTGACTCCACAGACTCAGCACAGAGCCCAATACGTGGCTCAGTCTCATGAACTGTGAGATAATGAACTGAAAGGAAATCAAGAGACAGTTAACTGACTGAGCCACCCAGTCATCCCCAAAGGTAGGTCATTTAATCTTCAGTAATTTCTCATTTTGAGTCTCGTTTGGACATAGGGACTATACACAAGATACAGTTATATGTATACACTTTCTTTCCAGATACCAACATAAGAACATTCCAAAACATATTAATACAGATAAAACTGTACCTTGAACACCTTCTAGGAGTAAATCAACTCCTTTCCTATAAAAATTGGAAGCAGCTTCATAGTCATCTTCTTCTTCCTTTTTTAAAGCCAGCTTTATTAATTCTCCAGCTTTCTCCAAATAATCTCTCTTGCCAAGCTTGGACTTTAAACTGCCAGGAAAGAGGCTACGACTTTCCCGTTCTTCTTCTGTTTTGTTCTGTTCGCTGTCAGAAGCAACGGCCCCTAATGCTGATGGATCCGAAGAAAGACTGAGACCAAAAGTTCTAACGGGAGAGTTTTGATTGGAAGCCATTCCATCATCTAACTCAGCAAGAGAATCCACGTCCACAGTAAGAGATATCAAATCACTGTCACTGGAGAAACCTAGAAATATGATCACAATATAAATAGATATTAAATTAAGAATCAGCCAAAAAGAATACAAATCATGCTGACTATTCATTTGTTCATACTATTCGAGTCGATTAGGAAGGCTGTCATTGCCTGATGGAGATCGGTGCCTGACCATTTGCTTTAGCTTACTGAATTCAGCTCTGGAAAATAATCTCCTTTGCCTTAATTATCAGACTAAAACCGAAGACAAGTCTTTATCTAGTCTTGTAAAATGAAGAGCCTTTACCACAAAACCTTGTAACAACAGCATTATAATAAAGAAAAAAGAATAAGAGCCTCAAGGTAAGACAAAAACAAGTGCCTGAATCCCAGCTCTTAAAACTTACTATGTGACCAAGCCCAAGACACTTAATTTACTTACTATGCAGAACTTTAAATGAGGAATACAGTTCATGCATATAAAGCATAATAGGCTATCATTCAATTGCAACTATTATGGCAATTATGTAATGATTCTTTATTTCTACAACGTACCCTCAGAGGTATGCTTTTAGATAATCCATATCTGGAAAATGTACACCATTTGGTTGTGTGTGTGTGTGTGTGTGTGTGTGTGTGTGTTTTAAAGAACTAAATTTTTAGAAATTTTTGTTCCATTCTCTTCCACAAACTTTTGGAGAGAGGTTTGGTCTGTATTTGCCTCTTAGTTTTCTGACAGAAAATGAATACTAGGTGGTACTGAAATATTTAGCAATGGAAATTCTTTCTCCCATTTCACAAAACTGACTTCATGGTAAACAAGCATGAAGTACAACAGTTATGAAACTTCCTGGCGTTAGGACCTCCCTTTACATTCTTAAAATAATTGAGAACCTCAAAAAAGCTTCTTTTTGTGGATTATACCTGTAAATATCTAAAAACTATACCTGTGGATTATACCTGTAAATATCTATTTAAAATAGACTAATTTTTTTAAGTAAACATTAAAGCCCACTACATGTAATGTAATTTTTGTTCAAAATAACTATATTCTCCAAAGCAAAAAAGTATTTAGTAAGAATGGTGACAATGTTTTACATTTGTACAAATCTTTTTAATTGAAGATGACTAGATTCTCATATTATGATTTTGCACTCAATCTGTTGTCAGATGTTGCCCTGGTTGAAAGATTTGAGGAAGATCTTGCATAGATATGTAACCGAAAATGGGGTGAATATTTTAGCAGCCTTTTCAAATACTTGTGGATATTGTTTTTTGATACTATACCAAAACATGACAAGTGGTAGTTTCTTAAAGCTTAGTTGCCATATAGAATATAAATTCTTGTCAGTGAAATGTGTTTCTATTACATTCAACTCCATTGATCTGTCTTGCACACTGAATGTGTGCATCACACATTGGACATTTTGAAAGTACTGGTTCCCTGAGTTATAGTGACAAATCACATTTGTTACTATCACCACCAATCTCAGCAGAATATTCTTTAGGTCTTGGGGAACTGTCAAGCTCAAAGTAGCAGATACAAGTTCTCCAAGATTCAGGCATCTGGCTGGCATCAGGTGGTAGAGCGTATGACTCTTGATCGCAGGGTCCGGAGTTCAAAACCCTCATTAGATGTAAAGATTACTTTAAAAAAGAAAAAAAAAAAAAAAAGGTTCTCCAGGATTCTAATCTGGCACTGAAAACTCAAAGTTTATCATTGGCAACAAACACTGTCAGCTGTTTTCCTTAAAGTGTCAGCTCACTTTGTTTGAGTTTGAAAACCATTTGCCAAATACCCAAATCTGAATAATGACAGTTTGTCTGTCAATTGTTCTTTCAAGCAAAAATAATGTCCCAAGAGAAAAGCTGCTAGTTCATAGCTCAAGCAAGTGCTCTTCCTCAAGACAACCATGGCAATTCAGTTAGGCAGATGTGTTTTATGTATACTTCCATTTTTTCACACAGAATATAAGAAAGACATGTAGCAAAGGGTGGAGATTTGATAAAAATTAATAGTTTTTACTGCTTTATCATGGGCATTCTTAGGTAAAATTAGCATTGGCATTACTGCAAGTATGCAGCATGATTCCTGTTACGGTCTGGTATCACTGTCTTGATTCACGCTCAGGCAAGGCAGTTTTACCTATCATTGCTTTTGCATCATTAGTGCAAATGTCAACACAGTGAAAAAGGCAAATAATTTCCTAGACTATTGCAAAAATAATTTCTGCCTTGGTGACCCCCTGAGAAGATCTCTAGAATACCCAAGGGTCTAAAGACCATACTTGGAGAGCCACTGATCTATATATCATTCAATAAGATTGACAATAGAGTTACATACAAATTAAATTTGGGAACAGCTATGCAATCTGCATCACCATTGAATGTTGACTTCCAAGTTCCTCAGAAAAGACAATATATTAAAAAGAAAATTATTTCCTCAAGATCATATCCTAAGCCAAACTTAAAGGTAGATTAGACTATACAATTCTAGAATAGGGATCAGCAAACTTCTTTTCTGAGGACCAGAGAGTGAATATTTTAGGTTTTGTGGGCCACATGATCTATGTCACAACAAATCAACTCTGTTGTTGTAGTACAAAAGCAGCCACAGATAATATGTAAATGAATACGCATGGCTGTGTTCCAGTAACACTTTATTTATGGATGTTGAAATGTGAATTCCATGTAATTTTCACATGCCATAAAATAATATCCTTTTGAATACTGTCAATCATTTTAAAATGTAAAAACCATTTTTAGCTATTAGGTCACATAAAAACAAGTGGCAGGTCAGATTTGGCCCACAGGCCATAGTTTGTCAACTTATTATAGACTTAAATTGCTTACTTCATTTCAAATAAAGTAAGTTAGGGTAAAAACATGTTACTGGCAGCTAAACTCAAATTTCAAATCAACTTTAGACACTACTTTGGCACCCTGTCAACATATCCTGTTTTCAGGGGCTTTTCTCAAATCCGTGGAATGCCCATAAAGAACTAATTTTGTTTCCTACAAGCAAAACACTTCATTAAATCCACAAGCTGAGAAGAGATTCATTGGATCTGGTGGAAATCTTTTCAATCTCTGACATTTCAACTGTACAGACAGCTCTTCAAAATCAGAATCTTTTACAGCAATCTACAAAATTATTTAACCACTGTTCTGAGAAATATATAAATTTCATAAAAGATTTTTTTTAATGATTTCAAAACATTTTATATATTCCAATGCACACTTATTTCCTTAAATGGGGGTATTATATAACCTGGTCCATTGATATTAATAAACAAATAGACAAAGTTTAAAAAATAAGTTCTGGTTTATACAGCTAATCATAAAAGAAAGGAAACACTGTTATAGATCTTTTGTCTGCTCTCCAGTGTCTTGTCACTATAACCTTCACATCATCTATCACACTGTACTGTTTCATGTTTTGCCTGATTTTCCTTTCGAACAGGAACAATAATACCAAAGGGCAAAGGGGTAAAATTATGTGTACTCAGTTTCTTGGCTTTTGACCACAAAAATCTAGTGGCATAGTCTTATTTCCTCTCTTACCTTTCCAATCTTATTTTGTTAGCAAAGGAAATCATGATTACATAAAATTGGATCAGAAGAGCAAGACCAGCAAAATACCTGGGAAGAATATCAGATAATGAAATAAAGTAATAATTAATAATAATATTCAAATAATTTCCTTTCCAAATTCTACCTAATTCTAAATGAAGAATCTTTCAAAGTGAGCAAAGAAAAACTAGCATGTTAGAAAGAGGAATTTTTCTAGCCCAACTACGAGAGGAGCAAAGGGAAGCAAAAAGACTTCTGATTTAACCCTTTTGGAAGACAATTTGACAATGCATATCAGATGCAGAAAATCTTTATACCTTTGACCCAGAAATTCAACAATTATACCAAAAATAACCAGAGATACGATCAAAGATCTATATTTGAGAATAATCATCACAAAAATTAGTGAAAATTTGGAAATAACAAATTCCTAACAATAAGAGATTATGGTACATCCCTTTGATAAAATATTATACAGCTATTAAAAATTATGTTACAAACGAATATTTAATGCTAAAGTATTAATGATCTATTATGCAAAAATAATAAACTGCAAAGCAGTATATACATATACTATAATTCTAATTTTAAAACAAAACCAGAAAAAAAGGCTAGAGAGGTAGCCTAACAGTAATTTTCTCTGTATGGTGGGATTACAGGTGACTCTTACCACATCACTTACATGTGTATGACAAGCTCTTAAAGCTCTGTATTTGAAGGCTATCAAAGGAGATGCAACAAGGGCTAAAACTGGGAATCTGTTTGTGAACGAATATATGCTATACAAACATAATTTATGCAATATAGGCCCATACGTATCACCCAGCAGCCAGTGCCAAGGAATTCCTAACTTAAGAGAGAGGACAGAAACGATTACAGACAGATTTGTCTGAAGCAGACTAACCCTTGACATTTCTTCCTCGCCTACCTTCTTCCTTTAATTCTCCTCTTAAGATGCACCCTACCATATCTCAACCATATCATAAGCCGAACCCTATCATATCTCAACCATACACTGCAACCAATCATCTTCTAGGAAATCTCTTCTGCATTTAAGCAATTTCTAAATTCCCTTCTTCTCAATGAAGTATTCCCCAATCACCTCAAGAACGCTCCCCTTTCACTACCACAGTAATGAATTATTTATACACACACGCACACACGCACACACACACACACACACACACACACACTCAGTACCTAGTTTTTTTCACCTTATATCCTTAATACAGCTACTTATCACAGTGCTTGCTCACCTCCTTGAATTCACGGTCCTGTCATTCAACCTGTTTTATACAAAGCTACATAGAAATATCACAGAAAGTGGAGACTAGCTTCCTAAAACCCAGAAAGAAAGCTAATAAGATAGAGCAGCAAACAAGAGGTTCTCAGTTAAGGTGAGTAGGAAGAACACTGTGGATAAGGCAGGGCAACAACTGACAATTCAGACACTATTTGTCAAAAGTTAAACCAACCTGAAGTCAATCCATGTTTAAAGGGGCCCTCTGGAGCCATCATGAGAGTAAAAGGTACATCCTTCACCAACACCATCAAGACAAAAACCTAAGCCTTTTTGGGAAGGGATGGGAGGGGGAAGAGTCAAAGGTTCTATGAAAGCGTTCTGCCTCCAGGTTCATATCACAGAGATTCAAGTCTCAGGGCTATTAGAGGGCCCCAGGTGACCGGTTAAAAAGCAGCTACAGACATGAGGGGTTTATATAGCATCCCAGTTCACCTACCTACCTTCACCTTCTGTGCTTTGAACTGCTCAGAGTAGGGCAGTCTAGTGAAATCTGTCTAGGACACCACCTCTGAAAGACAGGCACCAGGGGAAAAGGTTGAGTTGCTATAGAATAAATCTTTATACTATAAACTATCAGAAATCTGTATTTGAAGACCATCTGCAAAAAGAGATCGGTTTCCTTTAGAACAACAGGTGGTCTCTCATGGTCAACTATATATAAAATACATGGCCTCATTATTATTAGCTGATAGCTTTCACTGAGCACTGAGGTTCAGTCAACGAAAGGGAATTTCTACTTTTCCTAGTAGCAATGACTCATGCTTCACACACAAAGCAAAATATCTAGCCAGCAGAACAAAGGTCACCCTGAGGGAGAAGACATACATATCAATCTCCATTAAGAAACAAGCCCTTATAAATATGATTTTAGGCGAATACCCAAATCTCATAATTAAGATTCCTGTACCTGATTATCAACTTATCATTTAGAAATAGCCACTGTTACTAAGAAGTACCATTCTTTTGATATTTCACATTTTTATAATGTCCTGGGGACAAGTCTTTGCTTCACCCTTGAAAATTTATGAAAAGAGGATGAGAATATCTACTGCATATTTGGTGAAAAACGGAATAAGTTCAGAAAGTAACATATCAATCAAAATTACAGCTGTAATACTGTTATCTTCTCATGAACAACAAAGATCTATGAGTTGGCTTTCCTTTCTATCTAATGAACTTCTTATGCTGCTACTCTCCATAATCTCTGCAAATCAATCCTGCTACCAGAGCACAAGCCGCTCACACTGGGAGTTCTATACCAAATATGTATTCTCACTGCCTCCCTCTCCATAAAACTAAATCTCTACTTTCAAAATATATTTTTTATGATTGCTACTGAATACCCGGAGTGCCTAGACTGCCTTAGGCACATGGCTTAAGTTCTCTGAAATTCCAATTTTTAATTGTGGAATAAGGGATTTATCTGTGTCATTCTTGATGTTCTTTCTACTCTCAAATACTTCCCATGACATATTATCAATTTTTTTTATTTGCCCCATCCAACCCCTAAAATCCAATATTATCCTCAATAGCCCTAGGGTTTATAAGAGTCAATATTTATAATTTGTATCATTTGTTTTACATGCACACATACAATGACACCTTCTCATTTATGTTTATCTTGAGAATAGTAATCTGTTCTTTTTTACCTATTTTAAACTCCTTCACCAAAGAAAATTCAACTAACAAGGGAAAATAGATAAACGTTAGGCAGATAAGCACTTAAGAGAAAAAGGAACTTCTAACTGAATAAGCATACTCTATCATAATACAAGAGGGCCTAGAATAATCACAATAACAAGATTTAGGGTTCTCATGGTGCCACCTAGTGGATACTTGCACTAAATCCTACTTTAAATTTAAAATTCCTTTCAATTAGGCTTTCTGTATTTTGGTCATCTTACACTACTCCATGGTGCACACACTTCAAGTTCGTCTCAAAAATAGATTTAGGCTACTAAGTGGTGAACCAACTTAAGAATATTCCTTTTTAAAATGAACCTGCCTGAAAGCATCAACTATGAATCAACCAAATGAAATACAAATAATAAAAAGAAAAATATAATAATAAAATGACACTTTGATACAGAAGATTTTTTCTCAAACTTAAATAACTAGACACCTTTCCAATTAGTCTCCCTTAACGCTTTAAAACTAATCAAAATTATCCAAATTAATACAGTTTACCTCTAATCTTCAAGATTTAATGGAAAGAATTCTTATCCCGCCATCAAATAAAAATACAAATCTTGAACTGAGAATGATTTTAGAGATCCCTTACACAGACCAGAAATAGATGCTATTCTCAAAATGTACATCTCATTTACTCTAAAATGGTTCATTCAAGACAGCTTAATAGATTCTTTCTTGTGTCTACAATTGCTACAATTGAACATCCAGGGAGCTCTTAATCCACAATTTACAGGCCACACACACACACACACACACACACACAAAGGTAGATCTGGCTACTCCCAGGAGACATTGAAGAATATTCCACACATGAGATCTTACATATAAAAAACTGACCTCTCAGTTTCTATTTGTGATTACGATCATCTAATTATTTTCTCTGGTTTGCTGCGTACACCTGGAAAATGTCCCTCCCACAACTGCAAAGGAAGTCAAGTCACGTATTAGGAAGAGGAAATGACACAGGTTACCAGATGAGAGTCTACCAACATCAAAGGCTCCAATATCAAGGCCATCATGGCAGTAAAGCAACCTACATCCTTCAAACGGGCCAACAGATGAGAGAAACATGTCAAGAAGCTCAATTCCCATGCACCATTTTGGCCAGGTTTCTACAAATGTCATGGTAACTTCATAGCTAAGTTTAATCAAACGAAAAGATGCAAGTTTAAAAAGGAAATAAGATGTTAACAATCAAGTAAATCTTCTTTCATCTTTAAATATATATATAGTTTAATTTCTCTGGACAAAGGATATGAAAAGTAACCAGCATTTCATTTTAAAAACATAAAACAATATAAACTTTTTATCTAAAAACCTACTGAATAATTTTATAATTCTCAATTTCATATTAGATAAAATACACTTACCAGTTAATCACCAAATTATTGGTTTTATGGAACCTTAAACGGGTTTCCACTATCCCATTACAATCAAATGACAATTTTTTTCAAAGTCATTAATCCAGCTCTTTATGTTTTCCTCAGAAAACTTTCCTTCAAGGTAAATTAAGACCTGTTGATTGCATTTTTATGGTACTAATAAAAATAATGATCACTTAGCCTCTACATCTGTTCTCTGAGAGGTGATATACTTGCCATGTCATTCTAACTCTACCGAAGGACCTTGAAACAGCAGACTATATATTAAGATTTGCCCCTCTGGCTCATTTCACTGGCAAACTAAATCACAAGTGTGAAAAATGAATACACCTTTGAAACACCGTTTAAAATACTACACTCAGAGGAGATGTTATGGAGTGAATCACCTCCTCTCATTTTGGCTCTAAATCCAAACCCTGAGCACTTGCCACCACAATCCCTCTACAACCCTCTGTTTCACTGCATACCTGTGGGGCTTGGCGGGCTGCCAGCTTTCCCTGCTCTTTTGCTAGCACAGGCCCTCTCCCTTGGTTGTCTCTGGGGTTTGCAGACCTTTTGGTAGGAAAGTATATCTTCCACTTACCCAGTATGCCAGACAATCTCATGATATTTAAAAGTCATTTCCCCTCTCAAATAACAATGAATTTGCAAGCTGTTTGACACTCCGATCTGTATTTGTCAACAAGGTCTTTCAGCAGGATTAATTAGTCAGGCGTAAAGGCTTTTAAAGGGAGGGGGGGATTAAAAAAAATCTAAGCTTTAACTGCCTTTCCAGTTCCATGTTTTGCATTCTTCATGGATCACAGTGTGTTTCAGAGATGGTAATACAGCTGGAAAACTAAGCTATGCACTGAAAGGATAAAATGTCAGTATTACTTTTAGGTAGCGTAAGTCTTTTCTGATGTTTTTAACAAAAAGGTAGCCCCTAATTTCTCTCATAAAAGCATATTCCTAAAAGATAAATCCTTTCGTGGGGCACCTGGGTGGCTCAGTAGGTGGGGCGTCGGACTCTTGATTTCAGCTCAGGTCATGATGTCATGGTTTGTAAGGTCAAGCCCTGCATGGGGGTGGGAAGGGATTCTGTCTCTCCCTCTCTCTCTGTCCCTCTCCCCCACCTCGGCTCGCCCACGCTTTCTCTCAAATAAATAAAACTAGGAAAAAAAAAAAAAGATAAATCCTTTCAAGGAAAACCCATCTTTTTGAAACTTCAAAAGGTAAATTCCAAAACAACTGTTTTAGGAAGAATGGCCCATATGGCCCCAGTGTACCAGAGGCAGTCCTAGTTTCAGCTTGTTGTCTTGTACTTATTTAAGTACGCTCTTTACTTCTCAGAACTCTCCCACTCTGGACAACAAATTACAACCTCATCCTATTTTTTTTTTTTTTTTTACCACATTTTTACCATAGTCACATTTGAACTCTGAACATTCTTCCATATTCTAGAACACCATCCCAAGAAAACTCATTCCTAATAATAATGCTCCTCTCTTCTCTTCCAGACTATAAAAAAGGACAAAAGACCTATGTATCGTTCCCATCCATGACGACCTTACACTAGAATAGGTTCCTGAGATATACATCTCCCATCATGGCTGACTCTCACCTAGTAAAAAAGGATCATTATGAATATTAAAAGAATATAACAATTCCCAAATCACGTAACCTTAGATTCCTACAACAAAACACAAAAGGAGAGAAACTAAGAAACATTCTAAAATTTCTAAAAACTGTACTCCTCATTGAACACTCTCCTATGAATCTTTGTAACTCTATTTGTCCACTATTGGATGTCACCAAATCACCACATTTACAGGGAGAAAATACCTTCTCCCTCTTCTCAGGAACAGAGTATCTCTGAGGCAACAGCCAGATCTGGTTATCCCGAATAAGTTACCTTCCAAGAAACTAGCTCTAGAAACAATCACATTGGGATCCCCAGCAGGGAGTAGGTTTTCCAAAGCCTAGCAAGGATCACAGATCAAAACAGGTCACAGGAAAAAGGTATTTGTTTTTTCCGAAAAACATAATGGATTATAAATATGTACAATGTAAATAAATACATGTGAACAAATTACTGTAAGCAATGTTTTTCTACAACCTTGGCTGATTTATGATTTAGTATGGAGTCAAAAGTATTGAGGATCTAATGGAAACCGCTGGGCCTAAGGTGCCCATACAAAACACAGAACACTAGGCGTAAGTGAACAGACTTCGCTTTTAAGTCAATGGGAGCCACCGTGAAAAACAAGAAGAGCTCATCACTTCTCAATGTGGTAGCACCAAAAGATTCCACCTACACAACGAATGGGAATTTGCTGTTCCTACCAAATTAAGATGCCAATGTACAGCAAGAAATCTATATCAGTGTGTCTGTTGATGTATGACATCAGTACATATCCCCACAAAAACATCACTACAATGAGATTACGGCTACCTCCCATATTAGAGTCGTAAAGCATCCTCCTCAGCCAAACTGTTATTCATGAAAGCGATCAAGAAATAGCTAGTCTATGATTTTACTTTTATATAAACCAAACCTAAGCCACTTCAAACAAATCTAATTACCTATTTTTAAAGACTCTCCCTTCCTATCCCCAAATCTTTTTTTTTTTTTTTTTCATTCCAAAATCTTCCCTGGATGAAAACTTGCTAAGGAAATCTAAAGACCAAAATGTATGTATTTTAAATCTTCATAAAAATTCAGGGATGGCTTAACAAAGGAATAAAACAAGAGATTATGCATTCTTGAATTAAAGTGATTAGAATTTAAAAAACTGCTTTGGTTTAGACTTATGTTATTATAAAACATACTAAAAACACTAGAACTGCCTTAGGTTTACTCTTTCTAGGAACATGACTAAACTTTTAAAGCCAGTTTTGAAATTAATTGTCTAAAAGTCAGTTGCTGCTAAATAAACTTTAGCAAGGTATTCTTACACCAGACAATATAAATTCTGAACACTTATTATGCCATATTTCATCAAATCTAATACGTCATTAGTTGTAGGATAAATCATTATTTTATATATCACTAAGAAAGAAAAAAGCTGTCAATTAAATGTAAGAAGGTATCATCAACCCAATATCACGCATCAAGTGATACTAGGTGATATTAAAACATGAAGAACAAAAAGCATCTCAGAATTGATAAAATACTCTCACATTCCTACAGCCATCTATTCTTTTGCAATTCAAATACGATTTATAGTCTTCTGCAGTCAAAACCACTGCAATGAAAAAAAATTAAAATATCCTACCTTCAGTACTACACTCAGGAAAGCTGTCAACAAGGGAATCCGAATAAGCTTCCGCAGGTCCAATCAATTCAGAACCATCATTAACTATTCCACCCTAAAAAAAGAATAATTGTGTATCATTGTCAGTAAGGGTTTTATTTTTAAATGAGTAATAAATTAACAATAGTTATCTCAACTGAGTACGTATAAGGATTACAGAAACCATTCATCTGTTAAACCAGATTACATTTGCCTTTAAAAAATCAATAGAAATATCGATATTGATTCATCAACTGTAAAAATGTACCACACCAATACAAGATGTTAATAATAGGGGAATCTCTGTGAAAGGGAAAGGGGTATACAGAAAAGCACTATATTTTCCTCACAGTTTTTCTGTAAACTAAACTATTCTAAAAAAAATCTATTATTAAAATCTAGCATTAACCAATGTGAATTCAAAAGGAATATTATCATGTTTATATCATGTGCCTTTTTATAAAAGCATATGTATAAAAACCTATCAAAAGTACTCATTTAAAAAATGCAGAACACACACACACACACACACACACACACACACACACACCAGCTACAGACTATTACTCAACATCCTTAGTGTCTGGTCATTCTATTTAGTGACAAATGATGGGACTCTATTAGAAGTCATTTAATTTTATCAAATTAAAAACTAACATATATCACATAGCACCTCAGTGATTCCAGAAGCACCCTAAATTTGAAACCTATTTAGACATAATATAAAACTAAACAAACCTAAGATATTTGTATTAAAGCAACACATTTTTTAAACGTTTATTTATTATTTTTGAGAGACAGAGAGAGAGCATGAACAGGGGAGGGGCAGAGAGAGAGGGAGACACAGAATCTGAAGCAGGCTCCAGGCTCTGAGCTGTCAGCACAGAGCCTGACACAGGGCTCGAACCCACGAACCATGACATCATGACTTGAGCCAAAGTCGGACACTTAATTGACTAAGCCACCCAGGTGCCCCAAAGCAACACATTTATAATAACAATAAAATAACTATATTTTAATAAAATATAAAAACTATTGTGATTCCTTATATGACCATTATTTTAATTCTGTATCTAGGTTTGCAAATTCAACCTTCAAAAACTGTTTTCTCTCACTCCGTGTGCAACTAGAGAATGCTATTTATCAAGAAAGTGGTGCTGGTATGTTTTGTGCTGTGGTTTTACGACTGTTTCAATCATGAGTATAAGGACTTAAAATCCTTAAATAACTATAACTAAAATAATAGCTCTTTTGCTCCGTAACATCCTTCATTCTACCTTCCACCAATAGTTCTAAGTCCCCAAACACTACTACCAGGATAGTAAAACCCACGAAAAATACAAGACCCCTTTTTCCTCTCTCCTTCAGCACAAAGAACTTAACTATCTTTAGTTATAATCAAAAGTCTCCCTACCAGCTTATCTTTAAGAAAGAGAAATTTGAAATGGTTCCTCTAAAATTACCAAATTTTACTTCCCAGAGTGTTAAATGAACTGAAACTTTAAAAACAATTATTCCCTTTAGAAGCAAGAATTTATACACTTTATTCTATTTGTGAATTAAAATATTCAAATCACAGTTTGTATCTGAATTTTTCTCCAAAAAAGAAGAGTCTCTATTTTAGACTAAGCCATAAACCAAATCTTAAGCAAATCTGCAAATATTCTGAGAATTTTACCAGACAAAGCTGATTTTATTTATAATCTCAGTTTACAGAAAGTGCCTTTCAACCATTAACTACCTCTTCTACTATCAGAGATGTGGACTTTGTTACCTATCTATAAAATGGAATTATTATTTATAACTTAATATGTTGTCAGGACTAAAAGACTTTATACATGTAAAGTGTTTAGAACAACATAAGCACTCATTTTTTATTTGTTAATATTAGCTGATATAGATCTGTTTCCAAGATAAAATAAAAACACAATACTAAAGAATACAAAAAGCTATTTTAGCTCATAATCTTAGAGAAATTTTATTTACTTCATTTAATAAACAACAAATACAGAATAAATCTTTAATTAAACAAAATAATAAAAAACTTTCCATAGGAACTCAAGGGAAGTAGTGGAGAAATACACCACAATTGTATTTTAATCTCTACATTAAATCTCTAGATTAATTGCTATTTTAATCTCTCAATCAAAAACATTAACCACTAGGCGTTCTTTACTATGCAGTAGAAAGAAATTTATTACACAGCATCTCAAAGTTTTTTGTTAATGAAATGTCAACCTAGGGGTGAAGGAGTCCAGGTATAACAGAATAAGTAGATCAGCAAATGCTCTCCCCAAAAGACAAAGATATAACTGGAGAAAAATGTCAAAACGACCATCTGAGTGCCTGGAAATTGACCAAAAACATATAACGAATGAAGAAGTGGTTACCCATAAAAAACCACAAAATCACAGGTAAGAACTGTGGGAGTCTGTGGTATTCTTGCCTGGGGTTGCTCCCACCTTCTGTCCCAGCTGGGTTCCCTTGGTAATTATACAAGGGCAAGGCAAGCCTTGAAATTCAGCAGATTCACTTGCAGTGGAGGCAAGCATGATTTGGACTGAAGCACAGAAGTCGTCCACCCCAAACAGTATTATTATCAGTAATAGTAGCGATCCCAGCACCAATGCACAGTGGCTCAGCAAGCATGAGGTTCCAGCAAGCAAAGGACCAGCGTATTAGCCAGACATTTCACAGGGAGTTACAGAAAGTACACAACCATAGGGGTTCTTAACAAGCTCTCTACTCACCCATACAGGAGAGACTAGAGAAGAATCAAGCTATCTACAAACCCCCAACGAGCCACAATGGTACGCACACACACAGAGGAAATGCAAGAGATCTCAAAGATAAGCAAAATCCAGGGCAAACTTAAAAACTGCTTGAACTCTGAAAATATATCAAGAAACATCAGCATATGGAAGAAGCATACACTGGAACAAAGTGTTTAAATACAAAGACCAATCACTGGCTGACCACTAAGCTATGCTGTTACAGGACTAACCCCTAGTTAGCGAGGTTTAAAAATACAATAAAAATTTAAAATTGAGAAGAGATATCAGCAGTTACACACTGCCAATTAAAATTTTTTTAATGTTTATTTCCTTTTGAGAGAGAAAGAGACAGAGGCGTGAGTGGGAGAGAGGCAGAGAGAGAGAGGGAGACACAGAATCGGAAGCAGGCTCCAGGATCTGAGCTGTTAGCACAGAGACTGACACAGGGCTCGAACTCACTGGGAGATCATGACCTGAGCCGAAGTCGGACGTTTAACCGACTCTCTCTCTCTCTCTCAAAAATAAACAAACATTGGGGCGCCTAGGTGGCTCACTCGGTTAAGCGTCCGACTTCGTTCGGCTCAGGTCACGATCTCACGGTCCGTGAGTTCGAGCCCCGCGTCGGGCTCTGGGCTGATGGCTCGGAGCCTGGAGCCTGCTTCTGATTCTGTGTCTCCCTCTCCTGCCCCTCCCCCGTTCATGCTCTGTCTCTCTCTGTCTCAAAAATAAATAAACGTTAAAAAAAATAAAAAATTTAAAAAAAATAAACAAACATTAAAAAAAGAAAAAGGAAAAAGAAAGAAACTTCAACAATTAACTGGAGGTTTCAATATCTTACTCTTAATAATTGACAGAACTAGACAGAAAACTAGCAAAGATACAGAAGTCTTAAAGATCACTAACAACTAACTTGAACTAACTAAAATTTACATAAAATTCCATCTGACAACAGAATATATATTCCTTCCAAGCACACATGCAACATTCTCCAGGATAGTTCATATGCTAAGAAATAAATCAGGTCTAAATATATTTAAAAGAACTGAAATCAAACATGCGTTCTGACCACGACCACAAGAAAACAAAATTAGAATTCAACAATAAAAGAAACTTTAAAAATTAACAAATACTTGGAAATTAAAGAACATTTTTCTAAATAACGAAAGAGTCTACAGAAAAAAATCACGAAAGCAGAAAATGCATTAAACTGAATAAAAATAAAAACAAAGTGTAAAAAGGCTATGGGATGAGGCTCAAGTAGTGCTAAAAGAAAAATTTATACTTGTAAACACCCATGTTAGATAAGAATAACCATCTCAAATCAGTAATCTAAACTTCCACTTTAAGGAACTAAAGAATTAGATAAAGAACAAAGTAAATCCAAAGCAAGCAAAAGGAAAGAAATAAAGTTTAGAGAGCAGAAATCAAAATAAAATAGAGAAAATAGAGAGAAAGTAATGAAACCAAGTTGGTCTTTTGAAAAAAATCAACAAAAATATCAAACTTTTAGGTAGACTGACCAAGAAAAAAAATACACCAGATACAAATTACCAAAATCATGAATGAAAGAGGGACATCACTAACATACCCATAGAAATCAAAGGTGTTCTGGGGGAATACTATGAACAATTTATGCCAACAAATTACACAATTTAGATGAAAAATTCCTGGGAAGGGACAAGTTACCAAAGTTGATTCAAGTAGAAAGAGAATATCATGATAGACCTATAACAAGTAAATAAACTGAATTAAAATTTGAAATCCTCCCAGATCAATTCCAATACTATGTATATACCTAAGAGAAATGAAAAGGTATGTCCACACAAAAAACTTACATGCCAATAGTCATTAACAACATCATTCATAATAACCAAAAGGGAGAGACAACCCAAATGTGCATCAATTGATGAATGGAAAAACAAAATGTAGCATATCCACTAGCCATACAAAGGAATACTATATAGGCACCAAAAAGGAATGGAGTATTGATACATGCTGCAACATGGATTAAACCTGTAAACCACTCACGACAGCATAAAATGCTTAGAGTAATTTTAACCAAAGAAGGGCCAGACTTATACACTGAAAACTGTAAAACACTGCTGAGACTAATTAAAGAACTCCTAAATAAATGGAGTCATTTCATGTTCATGGGGTTGGAAGACAATGTTGTTAAAATAATAATTTTCCCCAAACTATAGACTTAATACAATTCCGACCAAAATTCCACCAGAATTTCTTGTTGTTATGGACAAGCTGATGCTAAAATTTCTATGGAAATTCAAAGGATTCAAAATCACTGTAACAATTCTGAAAAAGTATGAATAGTGAGACAACTTATACTATCCAATTTCAAAACTTGTTATAAAACTACAATAATCAAGACAATACAGTACTGTTATAAAAACAGGCACGCAGATCAATAGAAGACGTCAAAAGTCAAGAAATAAACTTGAATAAACTTGAAGAAGTAAACTTGAGCTTGAAAACAAGCTCATCATCATTAGCCATTAGGAAATGGAAATTACAGTGAAATACCACGATATACATACTAGAAAAACTATAAATTTAAAAATCATACAATACTAAGTGTTGGTGAAATTGAGTAAGAACCAGAGCCTTCATACATTGCTGGGGAATCTAAAACAGTATGGTCACTCTGGAGAACAGTTTGGCAGTTTCTTAAAAACATAAACTTACCATAAGACCCAGCAATTCCACTCTTCAGAATCTACCCAAGAGACATGAAAACGTATATCTACACACAGATTTGTTGGCAGCAATACTAGACAAAGGCCCAAAAAACTGAAAACAAACCAAATGTCTGTCAATTTGCCAATGGATAAACAAAACGTAGTATGATCTATATAATAGAATACTTTCCAGCGACATAAAGGAACAGAAGACTGATACGTGATAGAATGTGGATAAAACTCAAAACATTATGTGAAAACATTAAGTGAAAGAAACCAGAACAAAAGACCACATACTGTGTGATTCTGTGTAATTGAAATGTCCTGAAAAGGTAAATCTATAGTCAGAAAACAGGTAAGTAGTTACCTAGGGATGGGGCTGGAAAAGGAGACTGCCAGTAAAGGGGCACAGAGAAACTTGCTTAGGTGGCAGAAATGTGACAGTTGTACAACTCTATAAATTTACTGAAAGTCACTGAATGGTACACTTACAATTGGTAAATTTTAAAGTATGTCAATAAAACTGTAAATGCACATATACATACATACATACATATACATAAACAGCAAAGAATACACATGGAAAGGTATAGATGAAAAACATTTGGCAATAAACTGGTAATTTTTTAAGATGAGTAATGAGTAACAGAGGCTCATTCTAGCACTTTGTAGCACTCCTTCTACTCCTGTGTATGTTAAAAAAAAAAATCAAATCATTTGACTATGTGGTCATTTGCAATGTAGTAAATACCATCAAGGTTTCCACAAACAAACACACAAACAAACAAAAAACCTACACGTTATTGTAGCACACCCTGTGACCTGACTACCCAAAAACCTCCCGTTCATACCTTCATCCACAATCAGAACTAGAAAGCCAAAAGAGTCACACACCCAGACTTTTCTGAAGCTACGGACAGTCCTGTAACCCAGTTCTGGCCTACTGGATGTAAGAAGGACTACCTCTAGGCAGAATGTCTAGGAAAGCTTTTAAAAACTGGCGTGCATTCATTTATTGGCCCTTTTCCTTTCACGCCCCAAACAAGGAAGCTAAAGCTAAGGCTCTGGAGGACATTATTGAGCTCTGTGCCAGCGACATCCTATCTTCCTCACTCAACTTCCCGTTGTAAGAGACAAAGACATCCCTTTCTTGTTTAAGTTAATACGGTTAAGCTTTTTCATTGTTTATTTAGAGACTGACTACTACTGCTGTGATAATACCCAATGAGTATCCCTCTCTTGCCCAGCGGACTACCTAAAGTATTTCTAATACATTTTCTAAAACTAGCTTGACTTCCCTTGAAGTGCCCAATGTATTCTTTTCTCTTCTTCTGTCTCTCACTGCACAAAGCCTAAAAAGTAAGTATCATCCAGCAGCAGTTATAATCAGGAATTGCCAGATCCAAAGGAAACAGAATGAACAGGTAACTTTTATTTAAATTCTTCAAGGTCTAAGATCTGACTCCTGTTTTCCTAGACTGATTTTTTTTAGCCCTTGGCATGTGATAATTTGCATGACTGCTTTTCACAACTTCTATAAAGTCATATCCTTCTTGCTTAATAAAGCCGCCTTTTTCTATAAGCATAGACTCCTTGCCACATAGATACGGTTGTAACCAAGAACAACAAAGGGCAAATACTGTACCAATTTGATTTGGCCTTCTATCCTAAAGATCTGCAGTATACCATAAACAAAGCCACATTCATCATCTTGGCCTAGTTCACACAGTAATGAAAAATTAAGCAACGAAGTCAATCACTAGAAATCTTGTTACTATAAACTTTCCTATTACTATTTCTATTACCGTAAAGTCATAAGTCTGTAATATTTTTCAAAACATCAACTCTCTTCAGTAAATTAAAATATTTTCATATTTTATTTTCATAAAATATTTTTCATAAAAAATATTTTCCTTTGGTAGATCCACTGCCATCAGGAAATTTAAAACTCCCACTACTCATATACCTCACTGGCTGTATGTTCTAACAAATTGCATTTATACAAATAAATTACATTTACACAAAGAAGGAAAAAAACAAGTACGGCACAATCACCTAGCTTTTTTCTAGAAGTCTAAAGGCAATAGGAAAACTGTGGTCATTAAAGACATTGATACCAACTGACGACTTGCACAGGTTCAATGCAGAATAAATCAGAAAACTGTAAAATTATATAAAATTATGAAGAACTCATGGGGCACCTGGGTGGCTCAGTCAGTTGAGGGTCAGACTTTGGCTCAGGTCACGACCTCACAGTTTGTGGGTTGAAGCCCTGCATCAGGCTCTGTGCTGTTAGCTTGGAACCTGAAGCATGCTTCTGACTCTGTGTCTCCCTCTCTCTGTGCACCTCCCCCGCTTTCTCTCTCTCTCTCTCTCTCTCTCTCTCTCAAAAATAAATAAACATTAAAAAAAATTTTAATTAAAATGATGAAGAACTCAGAATGAAAACCTTACGTGTCAAGAAACTGAAAATACTCATATCCAATGATTCTGGTAAGATAATTTGTACTAACCTACTTCTCTAAAATTGTATAGTGACCATTTTTGGTCTATCTCTAATACAAAGTAGTACAATTAAAACAAATTGAGTATCAACTTATAGTGGTTTCTATCCCAAAGAGTCTACCACTGAAAGACACCTCGAAAAGTGAAGGCAGCAACTGAAATTTCATGATACTTAAATTTTTTTAACGTATTTCAATTATGATAGAGTGAATGAGATAATCTCTAAGCCCTCTGCACCAATTTTTTAAAACCTATGAATCAAAAATCTTATCCATTTCTACACTAAAATGAGAAGATATGCCAAAGACATTGTTGTTTAGCTACTAACTTCTACTTATTTCAGTGAGTAATGAAATCCAATAGTAAGTGACGTTTTGTAAAAAAAAAACAAAACAAACTTGAAGCCTGCCTTACGACAAATTAGAAAACAGAAATATTTAATAAAGTACAAAATATTTCAGAAAGACTGTCAAACCTTGAAAAAATCTTCAAGCTGTTTACTGTTATAAAGAGCGGGGATATTGGCAGAGAACTGTAGCAAATCTTCTGCACACTGTCTTCTCTCTTCGATGACAGTTTCATCAAATCGTCCTAGAATGAAATAAGAATCAAGACTTAAGGAAGGAAGGATCAAACACCAGTTAGTGAAAGTTTACGTTCCCAGATCAGAAAGAAGTGACAGGCCTATCACTGCCTTACTACACAATCTTCTAAAGTCAAGTCTGCACAATCGGAGTCAGAGGTACTCTCACTAAGAAAGAAAATAATGTTTCTCATAAAACAAAAGGCAGAAGTGTCAACTGATAAATCAGTGGTGCAGCCATAGTCGAAGGCCTGTCAATGTAAGAAACTTAACGTTTAAGAAGCTGGTGATTTGAAACTCAAGTTGAAAAGAGAATTATAAAGAAATGAAATGGTTTTCCACAGTAATTTCATACTGTAATTACTCATATAATTTTCCCTTTTCCCACTCTTTTTGATTTATAAAGGAGCCGAAGAGAGGAAATTATGAGAACATCTGTATATCAGTGGGGTCAAAACCCTCAGCTTGAAGCAAAAAGCTTTTAAGCCAAACTCCATGTGCGCGTGACAGCAGGCTTATGGAAAGAAAGACAGTACTCACAGCACCAGTGAGCTCCGATTTACAAGGTGATCGAGAGGTGGTTTTCATAGAATTTTTTTCAATGCTATATGCAATTTGAATGCTGATAAGACATTTTAAAATATGATTATTTTGTACTACTCTTAGATCAGAATACCGGTTGACATTTGTCATAGCTCACGTATCATACTGATTGCAATTCAGGCTTAAAAATACAAAATAAAAAGAGGAGCACCATCACATTTTAAGTGGCTCTGCAGAACGTGAACAGAAAACTGAGGCACAAAGAGATTCCTCATTATGTGAACCAAGACAAGAATTTGACACTGAACCGCTAAATACCCTCAGCTCAATGCGTCTCATGCTTATGGGGAAGTGTCTACTTCATGAACACTAACAGAAATGGTTTTAGAGTTAGACCTGGGTGTAAATTCCAGCTCTCTCACTCACTAGCTATAAAATCTTAGGCAATTTCTTCATTTGTAAAATGGAGAAAATAAACAATGTACTTAAGACTTCCAGTCCTATGACAGGCACATAGCTAGCACTTAAGAAATTAATCACGATGCCTCTGAATGTTGAAGTATCATCACAATATCTAGCATACAGAGCCTGCTAATTAACTCATACTTGACTATGTCAGTGAGAAAGAACGGTCTTTTAACAGTAGAACATTCTTTCCTAGAAGATAGTCATTTTTCATTAATAAAAAATCTTAACAGTGATCCATAAATAAACTGCTTGCCTTAATGGATGAGTTCCAAAGACAGCAATCCTACAAAATTCCACGCATGTGTCCACAGCTACATCTTCCTAGGGAACGAGTCTCTAACTTTTATCAGCATCATCAAAGAGCCCAGAGCCCAGTAAAGGTTAACAGGCAAGCGGCAGTCAATTAGAGGATCTCTAACATTCAAAACACTGCTTTATTTATACTATACAACAGGCTGCCAGTTGCCAGCCCAGTATCTGTTCGTACCTTCTTCCTTAGTAAAATAATCCCCAATTTCTAACAGCGGACACGGCAACCCCCACCCCCTCAAGAAACCACTACACTGCCAGCTTGCCTTGCAACGGTTATATGTGGACATGGACTGAGTTCTAGCCAATAACAGACAAAAAGTTATATTGTGGCGTCCTGAAAATCTCTTTAAGAGATAGCCTTTTCTGGGGCGCCTGGGTGGCGCAGTCGGTTAAGCGTCCGACTTCAGCCAGGTCACGATCTCGCGGTCCGTGAGTTCGAGCCCCGCGTCAGGCTCTGGGCTGATGGCTCGGAGCCTGGAGCCTGTTTCCGATTCTGTGTCTCCCTCTCTCTCTGCCCCTCCCCCGTTCATGCTCTGTCTCTCTGTCCCAAAAATAAATTAAAAAAAAAAAAAAAAAAAGAGATAGCCTTTTCTTCTTTTTCCTTGTCCCTTTCTAGGAAGAACTATGACATGGGAGGTTAAAAATGACAGAGCAACAAGGCAGGAACTTGGATTCCTGATTACTGTAGAGCTGCCCTGCCTAAAGCTACCTTTGGATCTCATACCATGAGAAAGAAATTGACCTCTATCTGGTTTTAAGTTTTGTCATAAGAAACCAAACCTAATATACGTTATGCTAAATCTATGTTTCTATTAGTTCGCATGTCATATGCAACAATTCAATTAAACTCAATTCTCCCAATAAAAATCTAAAATGATGTGCTAGCTTATCTATCAATAATATTATCTGGAAACAAACTTCCAAGAGCCCCTACCCGTAAAGCAAATTTTCTGGCCTGAAAAAAATCTAGGTTATTCAGTCTTGGGAAAAATCTACTGGCCAAACAGGTTAAAATAACAGTTAAATATCCATTATTCCTTCTTGTCTAAATAAGAAACTAAGAATACAATGGTACTTATGACTAAAGTCCAATATGTTTAAGCTTTAAACAAAAAAGTTAATTCCAGTGCCTATGAGCATTAATAATTTTGTGAACATCTATAGAAAAATCCAGGAAATGTACAAAAAAATCATACTATATTTTAATCCACAAGACTACCTGATATTATCTTTAAATGCACTATGTACTTGTTGAGAAATTTTAATAGAAAACTCGCTACTTTTTAACGACATCCTAAAAAAATTATTTAGTAGCTAAAACAAATACATATGAATTTGGGAGCTTCAATCCTAAGAGTAATCAACCTCCCTATTAAGCTAGACTAAAATACAAGCAATGAGTGTATCAACTTCCAAAAAGATTAAAGCACATCTTTGTTGTACTTCTATTGATCTATGCATTTCCATTCCACTAAACTTGGACAAGCAGAAATGAATTAAAATATTTTCCAGAATGGAACACAACCAAAAATAAAGGCTTATGTATTACAAGGTTCAATTACACTGAATCCTACCATCAGAACAAATACAATGAAAGAACATGCTCACTTCTTTGTTCTTAAGATATTTCAGAATAACAGTAACAAAAAATACTATTTGTAACATAAACAAAAAAGAAGCAGATGAATTTTAATCGAATAACTACTGGCCTTAATGTATTTAACAAAGCCACCTAATTTTAAAATTTTTGGGGCGCCTGGGTGGCTCAGTCGGTTAAGCGTCCGACTTTGGCTCAGGTCATGATCTCGCAGTTCGTGAGTTCAACCCCCACGTCAGGCTCTGTGCTGATGGCTCAGAGCCTAGAGCCTGTTTCGGATTCTGTGTCTCCTCTCTCTGACCCTCCCCATTCATGCTCTGTCTCTCTCTGTCTCAAAAATAAATTTAAAAAAAAAACGTTAAAAAAAAAAAAAAAGTAGCAAGATCCAACAGGCATCCTAATGGCAGCCAACACCCTAGTGGCTATTCTCTAGTTGTTGGTCCTTCAGTATCATCTAAACTGCACTTGAAAGCAGCAACAATGAGAAATCATAAACAGGTACTTCTTTATCACCACTTTTTATTTCCATTCACAGGGTCAATGTTTATTTTCCTGTGAACAGAGTAGAAAAATTATAAGTAATTTGCAATAGAAAATGCAAAACATACTTTTCATAAGAAGGTTTCCTGTGCAATATTATATTTTTTTTTTAATTTTTTTTAACATTTATTTATTTTTGAGACAGGGAGAGACAGCATGAACGGGGGAGGGTCAGAGAGAGAGGGAGACACAGAATCTGAAACAGGCTCCAGGCTCTGAGCTGTCAGCACAGAGCCTGACGCAGGGCTCGAACTCACGGACCACAAGACCATGACCTGAGCCAAAGGCGGACGCTTAACCAACTGAGCCACCCAGGCGCCCCTGTGCAATATTATATACTATATTATTCGTGTGTACGTATACATTATATATAAGCCAGTCCCCCACTCCCAATTACCCAACAATGTTTTCTTTATTAAAAGCTGTGGGAGGAAAAATTAGATTCAAACATTCTACTTAAGCTGGTAAATCACTGGAAATAAGGGTGTCTCTCTTTGATTTACAAGCTATCTTTGGAATATTCTTTTTTTTTCTATGTAGAACAACATCTGGATATCAGAGCTTGCAACTTTTTAAAAATGCAAATGTCAACAATCAAAAACTGGTTATATGGAACAAAAAGCTGTCCTTGACCAGTAAGAAACTAGCTAGAAAAGCTTGATGCTGATTCTTAACTGAATCAAAAATTCATTCAGGGTAAAAACAAAGAGAGGTCAAGATTCTTTTTTTTTTTTAATATTATTTTTAATTATTTTTTTGAAAGAAAGAGCACATATGCTAGTGGGGGAGAGGAGAGAGGAAGGAAAGTGGGGAGGGGGGAGGGAGGGAGAGGGGATGGGGAGAGGGGGAGAGGGGGAGAGGGGGAGAGAGGGAGAGAGAGAGAGAGAGGGAGGGAGAGAGAGAGAGGGAGGGAGAGAGAGAATATCTCAAGCAGGCTCTATGCTCAGTGCGGAGCCCAACACGAGGCTCCATCCCATGACCCTGGAATTATGACCGGAGCCAAAATCAGAGTCCAACACTCAACCGACTGAGCTACCCAGGCACCCCGAGAGGCCAAGGTTCTTGGGTGTGAATTCTCTCTAGTCAACAGCACCAAGAATATACCTGTAAATGAATGAGCTGGATTAATTACTCCTTGTAACGAGGGAAAATGCATGCCACTGGGAACCCTGGAGGATTTCATGAAGAGGGTGTTAGAATGGATTTACAGGATACGGGTTTGTGTCAGGTACTTTTGGGAAAGGTTTAAAGAAGTAGGGGCTTTGGTGCTGATTCTGTTGGAAAGTAGAGATAACTCTATGGTTCTATGAATTCTATCTAATTCTATAATCCTAATTTTAATAAATCTTGAGGCAAGAAGATTTAATAAATCTATGAGGCAAGAAGAATGAAGAGAAGCTAAGGTTATAATTTATAAAGAAGCAATAGTCACGGTAGCAAGGATGAAGATATGCTTGATCATTTTTGTGACTTTACCAATGTTGATGTTTTTGTCTGTGTTCAGACATGATCTTGTCTATGGTCTTGCTTTTGTCTTGATCCAAGGACACAGAGTGGCCCTGTCTAATGTTTCTGTAAAACTGCTTATGTTCAACAGGAAAACACCACAGCCTAGATGTGAATGCCAGACCAACTCTAGGAAACACCAAGGTCAAATGAATAGGTAGCACCAGGCCAATTCTCTCTCTTAGCTGTCAGGAACTGCTTTTCTCTTTCTCATAGGAAATCAAAGTGTGATAACAGATCTAACAAAACATACAAAACAATGATCTAGTCCTGAGAAAGCAATCAGACAGGTGGAGACTTTGAAACCTACAAAACAAATGTCTTACACACTTTAAAAATGTCATTGTCATGAAAGACAAAAAAATGTACAGGAATACTCTAGATTATCCTAGAGGCATGATCCTAGATCCAAAAACAAACCTAAAAAGGACATTTTTAGAACAACTGAGGAAATATGAATATGGACTGCATATGTGATAATACCATTGTATCAGTGTTAAATTTCTTGAGTGTGATATGGGATTATGGTTATAGGGGATAGATACATGAAACGCAGCGGTGAAATATCTGCAACTTATCCTCGAATGGTTCAGAAAGAAAACAAGAGATACATAGAGAGTTATCAAAAATGTGGCAAATTGTTAACAATCAATGGACTAGGGCTGAAGGTATAAAAGTATTTACCACACTATTCTTCTGCAGGTTTTTCTGTAATCTTAAAAATTCTGCAAATTAAAAACAATTGAAAAAAATAAGTCCAGTGATATACCTACCGGTGAGATGTACAACTGGAAGGGGAAAACAACTAAGCCTAAAGGAAATGGAAAACTTCCTAAGTAAGGAGACATCTTATGGTCTGAGAGGCTAACAAGAAAGTTCACAGCAGAGCAGTACAACACTAAAGTCAGAGACACAAGAGAGCATTAGAGGTAAACTGAGCACCAGAGGTACATTAGAGGTAAACTGAGCAACAGAGGATAGCTAACAATAGCAGGTATGTGTCGAGCACTGAGCTAGACACGTGGCAGATAATCCACAGAACACAAAGGTATTATCCCGATCTTAACAATAAGAAAATAGACTCAGATGTTAATTTGTATACAGCCACACTGCTAGTAAATAATGGTTAGAAGATCTGGGCCTAAAGCCATCTGATTCCAAAAGGCATGTTCTTTTTTTCACTATACCACGAGAATAGTCACTACATTTTTGATGGTTGTGTAAACTGCAACAGGATTCTCTTTTGCTACTGAAGTTTACATAGTAAAAATGTGAGAGGAGTTAAAAATATAGACGATTAACCAACAATCCACCCCCACCCCAACCACAGCTGCTGCCTGCAGGGTTCACTGCAGTTATCAAGTATTACAAATGGACTGTACCATTTACTAAGAGAGATAAATTGCTTACTTATTAAGATTAATAAGAAACTTTCATTCTACAATACATAAGGATGTGGAGAAAAGTTGAAGATAATCCATTAGCAACAGCAACAGCAGCCACAAATCTCGACCCGTTTAGAAACCACTACCTTTTACTCAGTGACAAGCGTTTGTTTAAGAAGCTGGCTGTGTACCTCCCAATATTAAAGATATACGGATGCAGTTAAATTCCACAGTACAGAAGGTATAAAATAAAATTTCCCTCCTCCCACACCCTGAGGGGGTCCATACATTACACAAATGTGTGCAGATTATGTCTTCACACAATTATGTATGTCTATTCAAACACAGATGGGATCTCACCAAATGTATTGCTGTGCAACATTTGTTGTCTGTGTCTAAAAAAATATAGCTTGGACATCTTTCCACACCAGTATATTTCAAATAGCTAAATAAGTCCATTAATTGGCTAAACATTATGGCATATCTGTACAATCACATAATGAGAAAATTCAGCTTATGTGCAGTTTTCTTCTATGAAAATGCTGCAAAGAACACCCATATGCATGTACCTATGTGTGCACACAATTGTGTGTGTGTACATTCTCAAAATGTGATCTGCAGACTGCTGGGGTTCCCTAAAGGCCTTGCAAGGGATCGACAAGGTCAGAACCATTTTCATAATACTATTAAGACAACACTTGGGGCGCCTGGGTGGCTCAGTTGGTTGGACGTCCGACTTCAGCTCAGGTCATGATCTCGCGGTCTGTGAGTTCGAGCCCCGCGTCGGGCTCTGTGCTGACAGCTCAGAGCCTGGAGCCTGTTTTGGATTCTGTGTCTCCCTCTCCCTCTGACCTTCCCCCTTTCATGCTCTGTCTCAAAAATGAATAAATGTTAAAAAAAATAAAAATAAAAAATTAAAAAAAAAAATAAAAATAAAAAAAAAGACAACAGTTGCATTTTTCACCACACCGACATCTGCACAGATCAACTAAAAGCAATGGCAGTAAAACCACAAACCTCGGAGCATGAATCAAGACAACGGCACCAAGCTATACTTACTAGTAATCACCATACTCCTGACTGCTACTCACTCAGACTAAAAAATTTTTAAATGCCAGTTTCACTTAAGAATGACCTTGATGAAGCAATAAAAATTATTAACTTTACTAAATTTCAACTCTTGAGATCATTTCTAGAAAAAAAAAAAAAAAACTACAACCATTGAGATTTGGATATCTGGCAGAAACTTCCTCAAAACAAAACAAAACAAGACAAAACCCACATAAACAGGGTGCCTGGGTGGCTCAGTCGGATGAGCATCCGGCTTCGGCTCAGGTCACGATCTCGCGGTCCGTGAGTTCGAGCCCCGCGTCGGGCTCTGTGCTGACAGCTCAGTCCCTGGAGCCTGCTTCGGATTCTACGTCTCCCTCTCTCTCTGCCCCTAACCCACTCACATTCTGTCTCTGTCTCTCTCAAAAATAAATAAACATTAAGAAAAAATAAAAATTAGAAAAAAACCCACATAAATAAAGTGGGCCCAATCCTCAAGGAAAACTACCAATAGCATTGTTGTCAGTGATGGAATTCAAGGCATTAAGTCGCTGCAAGCTTGACAGCTTTCTAATACTTAAAATATTTCCTTTAAAGATCTGTGGTACTATTAACCATTTGGGGATATTATACAATTAAATGGGTCAACATATGCAACATCTGCATAACTAAGGGAACTGATATTTTTCGCGTGACCAACGCATGATATTACAAGCTCATGCACAGGTAAAAGATGCATTCAAATTTAAGACAGATTAATGAATTTTAATACAACAAAGTCCAAAATAATGAATTCTAATATAACAAAGTACCAAAGGTTTGTTGATAGGATTTCAGATTCCATAATGCAACTAAACTTTTAAGAAATTACCACTTACTAAGTTTGGGTGTATCTTCAATTATCTGAAAAGCTATTAAAATACTCCTCCCTTTTTCAACTACATCATCTGCATGACCCTGAATTTTCTCCATATACTTCAATTAAAGCAATGTGTCACCACCAAGTGGATCCAGAAGCAAATATGAAAATCTAGCTGTCTTTTCTTGATCCAAGCACTAACTCACAAATGTAAGTTAATGCCATTCTTACAATTTTTTTCCCTTGGAAAAGCTATTTTTCATAAAAATATTAATATGCAGAGGAGGCCTGGCTGGCTCACTTGGTAGAGCAGCAACTCCTGATTTCAGGGTCATGAGTTTGAGCCCCACGTTGGGTATAGAGGTTAAAAAAAATTTTTTAATTTAAATTAAAAAAATATTAACATGTAATGTACTCTATTTTTCATTTTATACAATAATATTTTTAAATTTCTAGTAAATATTAACAGGTCCAACTACATAAACAGTATTTTGAGATGTTCAATAATTTTTAAGATTGCTAAGGAGACTTCTGAGACTAAAACATCTAACAATCATTGATAAATATCTTTTTTCATTAATAAATATCTTTTATGCAGAGGTGAGAACAGATATGTAGTAAAATTTACTAAAAACAGCCTTGTTAGAAAAAGATGTATTTTTTTTTTTTGTAAAAAATGTTTTTTTTAACGTTTATTTACTTTTGAGACAGAGAGAGACAGAGCATGAATGCGGGAGGGTCAGAGAGAGAGAGAGGGAGACACAGAATCTGAAACAGGCTCCAGGCTCTGAGCTGTCAGCACAGAGCCCGATGCGGGGCTCGAACTCACGAGCCGTGAGATCATGACCTGAGCCGAAGTCGGACGCTTATGAGCCGCCCCGAAAAAGATGTATTTTAAACTGACTTCCAAAAACTGTGCAAATTTATACTCTTCCTGTTGTGCATTTATATCCCCATACTAAGTATAACCTAACTTTTTAATTTTTGCCTTGAGATTGACTTTCAATGATCTCACTGCATATAACTACTTCGTCTCTTAAATCCTAACTCATTCTTTTTGTTCAACTTATTTTTTAGGCAATTATGTGTCAGGCTTGGTCCCGACATAAGTCAGAATAAAGCAGCCTCTAATCACACAGTTGTGTCTGGGAAACAGAGAGAAAGAGGAAGGAAAAGACAGCTAAGTATGAGGGAGGTTTCTTATTTTTTAGAATATACCAAGAACACCTTTTGGTGTGAGTTCAGAAGCATGATTCTTAAAACTCCTCAGATTGGGGAATTTTTTTAATTATTTGCATCGTCATAATTAAAGTAGGGTGTCACTTGGGTTAATATCCCAAATAGATAAAGAATTCATACAATTCAACACCAAAAAAAATAAATGATACAGTTAAAAAAATGGGTAGAGGGTCTAAGTAGACATATTTCCAAGGAAGACACACAGATAGCCAACAGACACATGAAAAGATGCTTATCAGTCATCATCAGGGGAATGCACATCAAAACCACAATGAGATATCTACTTCACACCTGTCAGGGCTGTGATGAAAAAGACAAGAAACAACAGGTATTGGCAAAGATGTGGAGAAAAGGGAATCCTCTTACAACTTCTGGTGAAAATGTAAACTGGTGCGGCCACTGTGGAAAACAGTGTGGAGGTTCTTTAAAACATTAAAAATAGAACTACCATAAGATCCAGCAATTCCAATTCTAGGTATTTATCTGAAGAAAATGAAACCACTAATTCAAAACGAAATATGCACCCCATGTTTATTTCAATATTACTTATAACAGCCAAGATCTGGAAGCAATCTAAGTGTCTATCAACAAAGGAAATTATAAAGTATTGGGGCGCCTGGTGGCTCCATCAGTTACGTGTCCAACTCTTGATTTCAGCTCAGGTCATGATCTTGTGGTTCGTAAGCTCAAGCCTCACTTCTGGCTCTGCACTGGCAGTGTGGATTCTCTCTCTCTTTCTCTCTCTCTCTCTCTCTGCCCTCCTGTGCTCTGTTTCTCAAAATAAACAAATAAACTATAAAAAAGAAAAAGATGTGGTATACATAAACACACACACACACAATGGTATATTACTCAGCCATAAAAAAGAACGAAATCTTGCCAGTTATGACAATACAGATGAACCTAGAGGGTAGTATGCTAAGTGAAATAAGTCCAAGAAAGACATTTACAGTACAATTTCACTTACATATGGAATCTAAAAAACAGATGAGCAAACAAAACAGAAACAGATTCATAAATACAGAGAACAAAACTGTGGTTGCCAGAGGGGAAGGAGTTTAGAGAGAGGCAAAATATATTTGGTGAAGGGGATTAAGAGGTATAAACTTCCAGTTATAAAATAAATAAGTCACAGGGATGTAAAGTATAACATAGGGAATACAGTCAATAATATCATAATAATTTTGCATGATGACAGATGGTACTATCATTGCATGGAGTTCATAATGTATGTAAATGTTTAATCACTATGTTGTACACCTGAAATTCATGTCATATTATATGTCAATTGTACTTCAATTTTAGAAAATCTTTAAAAAAAGTAGACTACCACGAAACTTCAAAACTTGATGGTAAGGATGCCACATACTAAAGAACCTCTCTTTCAGAACTTCTAGATCATAATGCTCACTTAGCTACAGAAGACTAAGTTTGAAGACAGAAGCTGAGTCATCATACCCACAGTGCCTATTTTTAAAATGTTTCTTGAATTAAGTGTGCTTTTAAAATTTCCACATAATTATGGTTGGGTTGATATTAATCAAAGAAGACTCTTAATAGCAGCAAAATCATGGTCCAAAGAGGTAGCAGCTCAATGGCAAAACACAACTATACTTTTAATCCGAAAACTGTCAGGAAAACAAGTAAGAAACCATAGATACTGGGTAATAACGATGAACAGAAGGCACCAAAAATGTGAACACCGTGGAATGTTGGGGCTCAAAGACCCAAAAGCAAGCAAAGATTAACAAGAGTTTATGGATCCCCCAATGCTTCCTAGGGGAACAAAACGATGTTAGTTAGTCATCAAAACTAATGGTCCTATTGCTACTGACCACATCCCTCAATTGCTTTTCACCTAAGAAAATACAAATGCTTTCCTTTGTGATTATGAACCTCAGATACCTCTTTACATTAGTTATATTTCAAGATATCATTGTAGATCATGAAATTTTTTTTAATGTTTATTAATTTTTGACAGAGAGCAAGCAAGAGAGAATCTGAGTGGGGAGGAGCAGAGAGAGAGGGAGACAGAATCCGAAGCAGGCTCCAGGCTCCGAGCTGTCAGCACAGAGCCCGACACAGGGCTCAAACTCACAAACCGTGAGCTCATGACCTGACCCGAAGTCAGACGCTTAACCGACTGAGCCACCCAGGCACCCCTATCATGAATTGTTAATATTAAGTATTTGTTAACATTAAAGAATTGTAGCAAAAAAGCTGTTGATGGCCACTCCATTCTGGAATAATGGCATAAATGCCACTGATGTTACTATACCATTATGTGTCTCTGTATCTTGTCCCCAGATCTCAAGGAGTTGTGAAACATGCAAAATATCCTGCAGAAGCAAGTGTAAATAAAGCTCAGTGAATACTGTGGTCCTGCAATCAACCTGAAAAAATCATTATTCCATGTAAACTACAAGCCGATGGAAACTGGATAATTTCAAATCATTCAGACTTCTTCCTAAATCAAAGAGAGCATCAGTAGGGTCAGTGTAGAGACCAAATCCACATAGTAATTTGAACAAGGAAAGCTTAATATAAAGACTATTAGACAACAGTTTAACTTATTAAAACTCTGAAGACTACCCCAGGGAAAAGGAAAGTATCCAAGGAAGGAACAACCTGGAAGGGGAACCCCTCCCCAAAGTTGGGATTGGGATCCTCCTGGAGAAGATGTGGTTGTAGTCACCGAATGGGAGAGAAGTTAAAGTTAGCTGGATTTCTTGGGCCAGAGGTGGGCCACAGTGCCAGGAAAGCAAGAAAGACACCTCCAGAGTTCACATGGGACAAGACTAGGAGACGAGCAACACAAGAGTCACAATGCCGGGAGCCCACTTACAAGCAAAGTAACACAAGGCCTGGAGTACACAATGTCTGTGTTGGAAAGGTCGTGGGAAACAAGTTTCTGGGGTAAAGGCAGGCCAAGCCCGGCAGATAGGCATGCAGGAGAGGGGGGAATCAGGAGCCTGCTCACCTGCAAAGCAACAAGGTCTGGGGTTCACAGTGCCTGCAGGAAACAACCTTCGGGAAGTCAGAGAGTCAGATGCCCACTCTCCAATAGACCTGGGGTGCCTTGGTGTACTCAACTAAGTGGCCACCAAACTGGCTGGGGATGCAAGCTTATCAGCAGACTGTGCTTTAGGTGTACAGCTGAGGCAAAATGCCTCTGGCAACAGTGCAGGGGGAGCAAAAAGAAAAACAAAATTCATAGCACACTGGAAGATGGAAGAGAAGCCCCTTTACCCTCCTTCAGTGCCCCTTCCAGCATCCTCGACTGTGAACAGCATACTCTATAAAGGAAAAATTCTGAAAGAGTCCAATCCATTCATGTAGAACAGAAAATGAAAGAAGGAACTTGAAGCTAAGAGGAAATAAACAGATAACTGGCATGGCTTCTTAGAATTACCGATATAAAAACCCTAGGAATTCCAGGCCTATCTTGAAAGGCAGCAATTTCCCCAATGTCAATGAGAAATACAGCTGGTATCAGAATATACTCTACAAAGCCACTGCACAAAAATCAACGTGGTACAGAAATAGGTATTACTATAAAAATAAGCAAATGCCACAAAAGAAAAAACTTTTAATTAGTGGCAATGCATGTGAAAAGTCAATGTGTAATGAAGATGGCATCCATTTCATTGGGAAAAATACCTATTATTTAATAAATACCTTAGATGTCTATCCATCTGAAAGAAACATAAAAATGAAGTATTATCTGACATCCCATTCAAATATAAATTCCACATGGATATTAAAAAGAATTTTTTTAGGGGCGGCTGGGTGGCTCAGTTGGTTAAGCGTCCAACTTCAGCTCACGTCACGATCTTGCGGTTCGCGGGTTTGAGCCCTGTATTAGGCTCTGTGCCGACAGCTCAGAGCCTGGAGCCTGCTTCAGATTCTGTGTCTCCCTCTCTCAAAAATAAATAAACATTAAAAAAATTTTTTTTATTTTTTTAAGCTCTAAAAATCATCTCACGAGCAAATGGAGGAATTGGGAGACATTTCTAACCAAGACCAGAAATCCAAAATCTTAGGGGATGGAGGGGGCAGGAATAGAAGCGAACATACAAAAATGTGTTGGGAAAAGCTATTACAAACAATTGTAAAATATGTACATGTAGTGTATATAAATGTATACATCGCTCATACACATATGTATGCAGACGTGCATATGAGTCAAGTATGTACAATGTATGCAATGTGCATAAATGCATGTTTCCTGACTCCATCTGCTGAAAGAACACAAAAGCGATTTGCAATGAGTATATATCTACTACCCAAATAATGGCCTCTGCAGCAGCCAGGGTCCACCCCGAAAATGGAGTCCACACAGCAATTTGAACAGAGAAAGTCTTACAAAGAATTATTAACTATTTGCACAGGATTAACTACTAAAAGGGACGAACAGAGAACTCTAAGGAATACCCTAGAGTTCAGGGAGAGAGCCAGAGGCAAGAGTTGGAAGGGGCATCTCCTTCTCAAGTTGGAGTTCACATCTCACTGGAGATAGTGTGGCTGCGGCACACTGAATGAGAAAATTAGCTGGGTTACCCCAGCTAGAGCTGTCCTACGGCAGGAAGGCCAAAGTTGATGGACAAGAACCTGCAGGCTGGGACTGATAAGCAGGAAACTCTCTGCTGTGGTGTCAGCATGTCAAGAGCAGAAGGCAGGGAGCCGCAGGCAGGAACTGGCAACAGAATCTGCTAGAGCATGAGCGCCATTGAAGTATCTATCACACACACACCACCGGCAGCAGGGCAAGCAGGAACAGAGGACTGAGACTCTCTGTGCCTCAGTTTTGTGTTAATATCTTGCAAAGCCACGAACCTAACAGGTGTTACTCAATCAGTATACCCAGAGCCCATCCCAAAATGTCCGCATCTGGCCTGGTTGGGTGCCTCAAACTGCAACCATTCACATTATAAGGAAGGTATCAGAAAAAATATACAAAGTAAAAACTTTTCAAAATCCCCAAATTTCAGAACTGTAATTCAATATCATCTCTTGTTGTGTTCCCACATGTTTTTATTTTTTATTTGCTTGACGGGCCGGAGTTGGAGTTGTTGGTATGGTGTAGTTTCACAAAAGGGAAGAATAAATGCATTCTGAGTAATCAACCTATACCACGAACGTGAAAAAATAACTTCAAGTGCATGCTGCATGATGTGAATGATCTTTATAAAGGGCTTTTGACTTCACAGTACAGCATTTCAGGGTTCAGCACATACACATGATTAGCCAATCATCACTTTTTAAAGTCACAATTTCAAAATCGTCACTTACCAAACACTATCCCTTTAGCAAATGGAGGAAACAATTCTGAATGTCGGAATAAGTTTTTGTGAATTTGCCATAGTTCTTTGTGTAGTTTCTTAAAGTCACTGTATCTCTTCCATACGATTATCTAAAGAGAAAGGAAAATTAAATGTGTACCTCACAGTGAAACTACATAGGTTCAGATATCTGAACAAATAATCTTTTTCCATTAAAGAGCTCAAACTGTCATGCAAAGGCAAACAAATATATGTTTGAACCAACATGGTTAACTGTCTGAAATTAAATAATAATAGTTCATTAAAAATATAAAGTAGCTGGGGCACTTGGGTGGCTTAGTCGGGTGTGTCCGATTCTTGATTTCAGCTCAGGTCATGATCCCAGGGTGGTGGGATTGAGCCCTGTGTGGGGCTCTGCACTAAGCATGGAGCCTACTTAAGATTCTCTCTCTCTCCCTCTGCCCCTCTCCCCCACTCGCACACACGCTCTCTATCTCTACAATAAAATTATACACACACACACACACACCATGCAAAACAGCAATTCTTTCTCTAACTTTTCTGCTTTGGTTTTTAAATTTCATTTTAAACAAGTACTGTTTTCTTCATACTGCAAAAATATTCAACCTGGTACAAAGAAGGTCTATACTATCTAAAATGTCACTTAACCTCTTCAAAAATCAATTACTATTGGCCTGAAACAAGCCAGATGTCAAAATACATATTCTGTCTCAAAAACAGCATGTTTATAAACACAAAATAGTTAATTTAGACAATTTTTAAACATCAAGTACCCACACACCATTTGCCTAAAAGGATAAACTAATTAACATGGAAAAAGAAATGGTTGTGTAGCAAGTAATTAACATGAACGTTTACATTTCATAAATCTTATTTCACAAATCCCAGTTAAAAGTAATAGTAAAGATTTCTTAAGGCAAGATGAATCCTGAAAACAATACCATTAAACCAAGTATATTTCAAAACAGAAAATAAGTCATCCAGATTATAAAACACATAAAGTTTACTTCCATTAACTTGAATTACTATTTAACCTTATTCAGATTAAATTAGTAAAAAGAAAACAGATTTGACACAACTTTGATATCACTGATTCAGCCCCTCAGTCTCCACAAAATAGGGTAAAACTGAGTTTTAAATTTCATTACTGGTATACTAGGGTCTTTGCTTCTTAAAAACCTAATTGCCTCACTTCTAACGAACTCAATAGAGTGTAACGCTAATAAGCAAATCTTAGGCCATGCAGGTAATCAAGTGTGATTTAAGAGACTCTTGTCAAAAAATGACTCTCTGCATATAAGAAATTCTTCACTAAACTTTATCATACTGCCTAAAATTCTACCATGATGAGTTTCTTGTTTTTAATATAGTTATTAATCCTAGGAGACTAGTCAGACTATAATATGAATTAATCTAAACTGTCTCCTCTGGATGCTTCCTTTTATTTATTTATTCAACAACAAAAATAGTCACCAAAACAATTATTTTCAAGACCCTATTCTGTGCTAGGCTCTCTGTAAGCACAAAGGATGAAGAAATGAGAACGCAGCACCTGCCTTCAAAGACTTCCCAGCCTAGTTGGGCAGGATAAGCCAACACAGTGATGATGTCACAAGACAGTGTGATAGATGCAGACAAGGAAGCCCAAGGGAGTTATGGAAGGAGCACCTACAGAAGGTCTTATCTTAGGTAAGCATTCTGAAGGGAAGTAGCAATTAGACCAACAAAAATAGAGAAGGGACTGGGGATGAAGTTTGTAAAGGAGAGTGAGAGGTCAAATATAATTACGAGAATTTGGGCTTTTGCAACTGAATAAATCATGGTCCTACTCTCTAAAGTGAAGAAAAAGGGAGAAGAAACTTTTAAGATAAGAACAAAGTTCAATTTTAGGCATATTTGACACAGATTTGGAGTTCAAGAGTGAGAACTAAGCAAGATGTATTAATTTGGGAATCATCAGCAGAGAGGTGGCAATCACTCAGGAAAGGTTTCTCAGCATCGGTAACGTGAGGAGTCTAACAACAAAACAATGGCAAACCCTAACACTGAGAGGCCAGCCAGAAGTAAGGAAGAGGAAACCAAGTGCAAAGTAAGTGTTTAAGGAGCTTAGCTGTGGGGCACCTGGGTGGCTCAGTCAGTTAAGCATCCGACTTTGGCTCAGGTCATGATCTCACAGCTTGTAAGTTCGAGCCCTGCGTTGGGCTCTGTGCTGACAGCTCGGAGCCTGGAGCCTGCTTCAGATTCTGTGTCTCTCTCTCTGTCCCCAAACCCACTTGCATTCTGTCTCTGTCTCTCTCAAAAATAAATATTTTTTTAAAAAGTTAAAAAAAAAAAAAAAAAGCTTAGTTGTGCCATGACACAGTCCACCTGGATGGAAGAAGAGATTTTATTTTAAAACAAAAGTGAATGGGACAAAAGCTGACAGCAAAGAACCAAGAGTCCCAGTAAAAGACAGAGCAAGAGGAGCTAACAACTAAGACAGCCAAAACAACACTCGAAAAGGAAACAGTCTCTGGACAGTGAGCTTACAAGTGACTTCAATTTTCATATTTTTTGCTTCTCTGTAGTCTCTAGTTTTGATACGGGAAAATAATTCTATCATAGGAAAAACAACAATGTTATTTTTATATTTTTAAAACATATCAAATTACAATGGCACCATGTTGCCAACGGCTTAAGGAAGAAATGGGTGATGGGCTTTGCATATGGTAAATGCCATCCCCAAAGCCTTTATAAACGAGATATAAGAGCTATTTGAAAGACTGTAGCTCTTAGAAACAATTAAATTAAATTAAATTAAATCTGCAGATAAAATTTCTATTCTAGTTAGGGCCATTTTTAAATAAAGGCAGAGTAACTTAAGGGGCAAAAGTTAACAACTTAATCACAATAATGATAATAACATGGTCTATAAACTGGCAGATTGTCTATCAGAGTAAGAATTAGAGCCCCAAAGGTGAGACTCTTCATCATGCCTAATTTATTCACTCACATACTCCTTATTCTCAACACTGAAGCTACAGAACCAAAATACCTAAGAGCAAATATAAACCCTCAAGAAATGAAGGAAACCAAAGCATCACAAAGTGTCACCATCTACTGCCTTTTTTTCTTCATACTCCTTGTAACCTTGGACATTTCTAGAAATCTTCCAAATGGAGAAGTGAACAAAAGCATACTTCCATTACATTAGCAAGTACTGATGTTTGTAACTGGACTACACAAAGTCCCAAAAGATGCATGCAAAAAATTACTTTCCCTAATAATTCTTTCCTATTACAAAAAAAGTTGCATAATAGCTATTGCTCTATTGAACCAACCCTGCAGAAATTTCTTATTCGTGAAAGTTACTTTGCATAAAATTCCTCAATTAAATATTACTTCAGTGACAATCATATACAGACTACCGCTTTAGTAAAAGCTTAACTTTCATTAAAACATTCCCTTAAAATAATTTTTACAGAAAATAAATGTTATCTTTTCAGATAATTTCACTTAATGAGAGCAAAAACCTGTAGATCTCATAAACAAAGCCACTCATTCAATTAAGTCTGTCCTCTGATAGAGTATTTAAAATTGCTGAATCATCTTTTCTTGCAACCAACGTCACTACTATATTTCCTTATGGATTTTCTTTCTCCCCTTTTCAAGACTCTTCTTTCCCTTGACACATTTCTAAATGTAAAGTTCTATTTCAGCTCTCCTTTCCCAAATTTCACCAGTGAAATCTACTACCTATAGAGAAACAGAGTTATAGGTTACTTTTTTTTTTAAAGGTAGGGGAGGGAGAGCACAATATATCTCTAGTTCTTTCTTTTCTGCAGGTGTTCATGCTTTTGAGAATCTACTGAACGAGAGGCCCCATTAACTGCTGCTGTCCCCTCAGATTTTCCCATGCTGCTATTAAAAAACAAAAACTTAGAGGGCGCCTGGGTGGCTCCGTTGTTAAGTGTCCAACTCTTGATTTCAGCTCAGGTCATGATCTCACAGTTGTGAGACTGAGCCGAGAGTGGGGCTCCATGCTTAGCACGGAGCCTGCTTGGGATTCTCTCTCCCTCTCTCTGTCCCTCCCCCACTTGTCTTTCTCTCAAAATAAATAAACATTTTCAAAATATATAAAATAAAAATTAGAGGGAATTTTTTTTAAGTTTATTTATTTATTTTGGGTGACAGAGCGTGAGCAGGGAAGGGGCAGAAAAATCAGGCTCCAAGCAGGCGCCACACTATCAGCATGGAGCCCAACTCCAGCTCGAACTCCCAAACCATGAGATCATGACCTGAGCCGAAATCAAGAGTCAGTGGTTCAATCGACTGAGCCACCCAGGTGCTCTTTTAGAGGGAATTTTTAAGGGATAAAAAACAATTTTTTTTAATCTATCCTGGATAATTTTACGATTATTCCACGTGGGTATTTCAGCATTCTTAGTTAGAAGACACTGCTACCCGGTAGCATGTGCCAAGCATGTGCGAATACATCTATCAAAGAAAACCAGAAGAGGAAACCAGCAAAACGTCGCTGGTTTTAGAAGGATAGCATATTACTGGCCCTATATTTGGTTGGACTAACAGTACATCTTCTAATCCTCGATAGCTCTTGGGAAGCCTGATTAAATTCTAAAACAGTTAACTAAATGAATCTGTTAACAGGAGAGAGAAAGTGAAAGGCAAGAAAATGGAAACAAATTCTGGGTAGTGAATTTCTCTCCTAAATGAGAATTCCAATGTTTAAATGAAATACATGAGAAGCTAAAGTGTTGTTATAATTTCTAAGTCATTTTATATTTTAAGAAGCCAACCAGACAGAAGACATTTTAAAAAATTTTTATATCATTTCTAACAAAGGACCATGCAATCATCTAACTAAAGGACACTTACAAGAGTATTCTGATGAATGGTTCACCAACAGTTGTTATTATAAAAGAGTTTTCCCCAAAAAAGGATTAAGGAAATGGCAGAGAGTATGTTCATGGATGGGTTGGTTCAGGATTCTCCCTGGAAAATGGGAACATCAAGCTACAAACTACAGCATAGCAATCAGACAATGTATTCAAAGGAAATACAACCCATTTTTAATTTTAACAGAGTTGTAAAATTTCAAAAGCAGAACAGCCTATACTATTAATTCAACATAATTAGAAGAATTTTAAAGAAAGTTCACACTAACCAATTGACACTTAAGTAGAGAGAGTACTTTAAAGAATGGTGCAAATTACTTTCACTTCCTTTTTGGGAGGATATAGACATAGAAATTGACATATCCTTTTCTTCCAAGATAACAATATTACAATATTCCATTCCTGGCTACTGAGGGGGAAAAGTGAGATATATTAAAATCCCTAAGGAAAATAGTACGAAATCTTTTAAACTCTTTTTAACCACAGGACAAAAACAAATACTGGATCAAATATAGCAAGAAATGATAATGTATAAAAGTTCAAATATGGTCTAAGCCTGATGGTCACACACTCAAATCAACCAGTACCAAACAATCAACTTAAATGTATGAATCAAGCCAGGCTTAAGTAAGGAGCAGTGGGACTTGTTAGAAAATACATACTCCACCTAAACACATTAAAATTCAAATGGAAAAAAAAAAAAAAACCTGCTGTAGAATCAAGAATGCCAATTTATAATGTCTTTTTTAAACACTTCAGTAAGAAAAAAAAATTTCCCCAACATACGTGCTTCTAATCATAGTGTAAATGAGCAGGTAAATAAAATAATGAAAGTAAATAAAAAAAAATGTTAAAAGAAACAAGCTCCTCAGCTAGGATTCCTAAGGGTCTATAACAAGCGCAAAGTAATTACAAATAGAGAATTATATAGCGTTAAGCAAAAACACAACAAGCTGGCGTCATTTTAGAGAAGAGTCGGCAAAAGAACAACAAATTTAAAAAAGAAACAGTTACACCCAAAGCAGTTTTCCAAGCTGTCAACACGCCAACTCAATATAAAAGTGAAAGTAAGGGTGCCTGGGTGGCTCAGTCGGTTGAGTGTCCAAATTCGGCTCAGGTCATAATCTCACTGTTCGGGGAGTTCCAACCCTGCATCGGGTTTGCAGCTGTCAGCACAGAGCCCCTTTGGATCCTCTGTCCCCCCTTCTCTCTGCCCCTCCCCAGCTCATGCTGTCTCTCAAAAATAAATGAACATTTAAAAAAAGTCAAAGTAGACAGGAACCCATAATTTATTATGATGATCTTTAAAATTAATATTAGTTACTCAAATACTTTTCATTTTTTATTAGTTATCATGACTTTGAAATAAATAAGAGCTCTTAACTTATATTGAAACCTTATGTTAGTTATCAAAAATATTATCACAGGGGTGCCTGGGTGGCTCAGTCGGTTGAGCATCCAACTTTGGCTCAGGTCATGATCTCGGGTTCGAGCCCCACGTCGGGCTCTGTGGTGACAGCTCAGAGCCTGGAGCCTGCTTCAGATTCTGTGTCTCCCTCTCTCTCTGCCCCTCCCCCACTCATGCTCTGCCTCTCTCTGTCTCAGAAATAAATAAATATTAAAAACAAAAATTAAAAAAAATATTATCACATTAAACAGCTCTATAATTCCTTAAATTCTTCCTCGTGTAACTTAACATGTACTTAACAGATCCAGACAAACATAAATATAGACATACCAATATTCAGTTTCCTCAACAAAGCATTTAATTAAATTTGTATCAAATATATAAAATAAAATTTCATATGTATAAACATGTTACCTCCTGGACATCTTCTGGGTTTCTTCGAGAAACAACCTAAAACAAAACATACACAGAAATATCTCATCATTACCAAAATTTAAGATTTCAAATTTGCATAACTACTTTCAACAGTATTTGTATAAATAATTCAATTTGTTTAAAAGAAAAGAAATACCATATTTTATCACTTAGCTATATATATCTTCTATATATCACTTATATCACTCAGCTATATAATAACTTCACCATCTGAAACACGCTACAAAATTAAGAAAAAGGCAGCTAACAAAAAATCCACACACTAAAGTTCATGCATTACATTCATAAGAGAATGCCCTGGCTTCACTCTTCCTTGACATAATTCTAACAAGCTAGCCCATCCCCCTTCTGAGCCTCCATATAAGGTAAAAGCAAAAAACTCAGCAGTACCCACACAAAGCGTACAAGAGACGGCTCTGTATTACTTGTTATAACTGTATGTGAATCTACAATTAGCTCAATAAATAATTTCACTTTAAAAAAAAGCAGCCACAATGGCCAGACACACCGATATCTGTGAGAAGTAATCACTGACCATATAACGATGAAGAAAAAAACAAAAGTAACTTATAAAACATTATAATCCTATCAGGGTTTTCAGGGACAAATAATCCTATCAATATTCCCTGGGCAAAGAGAAAGAGGGAGGATTCTTTCATATTTTTCTAATTATAAAAGCCAAAAAGTCTAACACCATTTAGAAAGATTTCCTCACTGGGGCACCTGAGTGGCTCAGTCAGTCAGGTGTCTGACTTTGGCTCAGGTCATGATCTCACAGCTCATTGAGTTCAAGCCCCGTGTAGGGCTCTGTGCTGACAGCTCAGAGCCTGGAGCCTGCTTCGGATTCTGTGTCTCCCTCTCTCTCTGCCCCACCAGAGCTTGTGCTCTGTCTCTCAAAAATGAATTAACATTAATAAATAAATAGATAGATAGATAGATAGATAAATTTAAAAAAAGATTTCCTCACAAAACTTAAAAAAAGAAGGCTGGGTGTTTAAATCATCAAATAGCATTTTAGTGGGAAAAACTGACATTTGATACATAATACCATCTAGGCAAATGTAAAATTCACGTACTTGATGCTACAATATGCACCTTGCAAAGACAAGAAGAAAACATCAAACACATTAAAACAGTTGCCTATGGATGAGAGAAAGAAAAAAGTCTTTGATGACTGGTCACGATACCACGAACTGAACATGATGATCAACTCAACACTACTCCTGAGGTCCAAAACAAAAAATATATATATACTATTTAAAGTCAGCCAGGGTGGCTCAGTTACCACCTGGGTGGCTCAGTCAGTTAAGTATCTGACTCTTGATTTCAGCTCAGGTCATGATCTCACACTTTGTGAGATCTAGCCCCGCAACCAGCTCTGCACTGACAGATTCTCTCTTTCCCTCTCTCTCTGGCCCTCCCCGGCTCATAGTCTCCAAATAAATAAACCAACTTTTTAAAAAAAAAGGACAACAAGGGGTGCCTGGGTGGCTCAGCTGGTTGAGCGGCCGACTTTGGCTCAGGTCATGATCTCACGGTCTGTGAGTTTGAGCCCCGCATCAGGCTATGTGTTGGCAGCTCAGAGCCTGGAGCCTGCTTTGGATTCTGTGTCTCCCTCTCTCTCTGCTCCTCCCCTGCTTGTGCTCTATCTCTCTCTGTCTCTCAAAAATAAATAAATGTTAAAAAAAAAATTTTTTTTTAAGGAAAATGAACAAACTGAGCCTTCAGACCCATACTTTTATAACTTTTAATGCTGTATTAGCAATTATCTCAACAAGTAGTATCAACTCTAAAAAATACTGTAAATTCTCTCTGATACAGGTTGCTAACTAGCATTTAGTAACTTTTTTCTGGGTGAATTTCAGTATTTTGTCATAAAATTCAGCCAATAAATTCCACAGAAGATGGAATTTAAAGTGGTGATTCCTTCTGTTTAAAGTTCATACATTTCCACTGCAAGCGTTACCTATCATGGGTAAGATGCTAGACATATATCTTGAAAAGCCTCTTGCTACAGAGAATTCTATCCCCAAGTCATCTTCAAAATTATGACCCTAAAGCAGCGCTTCACAAACCGTGCTGTACGGAATATCAATATTCTTTAAAATCAGTGCTCTTAAAGGAAGAGCTTAATGACAATTTCAGTTTACCTTTATTTAAAAAAGAAATGTTTTGGGGCGCCTGGGTGGCTCAGTCGGTTGAGCGGCCGGCTTCGGCTCAGGTCATGATCTCACGGTCCGTGAGTTCGAGCCCCGCGTCGGGCTCTGTGCTGACAGCTTAGAGCCTGGAGCCTGTTTCAGATTCTGTGTCTCCCTCTCTCTGACCCTCCCCCGTTCATGCTCTGTCTCTCTCTGTCTCAAAAATAAATAAACGTTAAAAAAATTTAAAAAAAAAAAGAAAGAAATGTTTTTGGGGCGCCTGGGTGGCTCAGTCGGTTGAGCGGCCGACTTCGGCTCGGGTCATGATCTCGAGGTCCGTGAGTTCGAGCCCCGCGTCGGGCTCTGTGCTGACAGCTCAGAGCCTGGAGCCTGTTTCAGATTCTGTGTCTCCCTCTCTCTGACCCTCCCCCGTTCATGCTCTGTCTCTCTCTGTCTCAAAAATAAATAAACGTTAGGGGCGCCTGGGTGGCGCAGTCGGTTAAGCGTCCGACTTCAGCCAGGTCACGATCTCGCGGTCCGTGAGTTCGAGCCCCGCGTCAGGCTCTGGGCTGATGGCTCGGAGCCTGGAGCCTGTTTCCGATTCTGTGTCTCCCTCTCTCTCTGCCCCTCCCCCGTTCATGCTCTGTCTCTCTCTGTCCCAAAAATAAATAAAAAACGTTGAAAAAAAAATTTTTTTTAAATAAATAAATAAATAAACGTTAAAAAAAAAATTTTTTTAAATAAATTTAAAAAAGAAATGTTTTTTACAGCAGAATTTCTAAAGGCCTTTAATATATTATTATGCCTAGTAAATCTCCAAAAGGAAAATAAAACAGTATTTCCCCAGGTCATCTATCCACTCCACTTTTTATTTTTATCATGTTATTTGTTGTTATTTTATTTACTTAGTGCAACATCCACTAAATTTGGAACACATTTGGGAAATACCGCTGTAATATCTGTAGTCTATCTGCCCCTGTTAATGCCAACAGCAAATTCTGAATTTAGGAAAACAAATAAGGGCTTACAGTGAAGGTAACTGTCTCCTACTGTGCTAAGATATTAAATCCTTTACTTCATTTAATCATCACAACAACCCTGCCTGGCAGGACAAGATAACCAAGCCCAAGAGCATTACTAATACTAAACATATTAATCAGTTACAGGCAGGACTGGATCTCAGAGCCATGATTCCAAACAAAGTAGTCCTTGCAGTACATAACCAAATCAGCCCTCCTAAAGATTAAAATTCCAAGTATGCAAGTAATATTCCTGATGCCTATTAGGTAAATCCATTTTGTCTTTTACAGAGAAATGTAAGTCAACCAAAAAATAGCAGCCGAAGAAGTGCTTTGGCAGAAGAGAAGGCGCTAAGAAAGGGGTTTGAATACAGGCTCTAGTACTAGCCACTAACTGCTTTTTTACCAGTTGGGTAATAAACCAAAGAAAAAGCAACCTTAAAACGAGCCCTCTTGGGGCGCCTGGGTGGCTCAGTCGGTTAAGCGTCCTACTTCAGCTCAGGTCACGATCTCACAGTCTGTGAGTTCGAGCCCCGCGTCGGGCTCTGGGCTGATGGCTCAGAGCCTGGAGCCTGCTTCCGATTCTGTGTCTCCCTCTCTCTCTGCCCCTCCCCCATTCATGCTCTGTCTCTCCCTGTCTCAAAAATAAATAAACATTAAAAAAAAAACTTTTAAAACGAGCCCTCTTGCCTATCTTTAAAACAAAGACCTGAGGTTAGGGCTTGGCCTAGCTCAGGACCATAATAATCAACAGATCATACAGTAATTAGATCCTCTGTATCCATTTCACAGTGTTAATTTATTTTATATAAATAACAAGTTATTTCATACAAATATAAAATATAAATATATAAATTTTATAAAAATATAAATATGTATTTATATAAATATAAAATATAAAAATAATTTATTTTATATAAATTATTTTATATAAAATTTATTTTATCTTACTTTTGAATAAGTATTACCAAGTTTCCTTAAAAGTCAAGTCTAAAATACTCATTTATCTAATTACCATCAAAATTATGATTTGAAATCACTCTCTTAACTCAGACCTACACAAAAGAATTGTCTTCTTCATGAGATTGATAGTTCCTAGAAAACAAAGCTACAAAAATTATTCAAACATATTATATCGCCTACAAAAAAATGATCACAAAATAAGTCCCTTTAGATCCAAGTAGGAATGAGTCAAATATAAATTTTAAGAAGCTACTTTTATGAGCAACTTATTACAGTCAAATCTGACGGCTGTTCAGCTACTAGTTTGGTAATAGCAGAGCTAAGAAGATAAAGGGTTTACAAAAGTAACATTCTTTTTAAAACTTAGAGTCAAGATACAAATAATCAAACATGGAAAAAAAAGAGAGAGAGAGGGACATGCCCACTCTCCATTTCTCAAAGATATGACTCTCCAAATGTAGGATGGGAATAATTGGATATACGAAAATGTAAGGTTACACTATAGTGAACATTTTCCATCGTGCCCATTAGGTAAACCAAATGGCACATTCATCAATGTAATGCACACAATCCTGACTTTCAGACATTTGAGTTTCACAAAATCCATACTTTCATATAAATATACTGACACCTTTAAACTGCATTTCATACACACACACACACACACACACACACATACACACACACACCCTGGCAAGAAAAGGAGATACCTCAAAGTGCCCAGCTCACGCAGTCCTCCTACCAAACTCAACCTTCCCTCCCACCCCGTCACCTGCATCTCAGTTCCTCTCTCCCTCTTTTCCCTGCAGAGCTGCAGGTGTCACTGGTTGGCAAGAATATTTGGGTTGGTTAATCACCTGCCAACCAGGTAGTCTGGACCCAAGAGACAGCACCTGCACAAACCATAATTAGACACTTTACGACACTGTTTAGTTCTCTGGAATGAAAGAACTCCCATATAAGATAGAGAAGTCAATGGGAAAAAAAATTTAGGCATTCCACTTTCTAACAAGTTTTTACAAAAGTAATATGTTGAAAGGAATTATTGCTTTCTACATCATTAAAATCCCAAAATCTAAAGAGAGAATAAAGAAACTACAACAGCAAGTTACTTTTGGATACTCAATAAATGTTAAAGTTGTTTTTCTCACTTCAAATTTTACCAACCATTATAGCATCACTCTAAGGTAAACTATTTTGCAAAGTTCAAGGAAAATCAAAACGCTTACTGTTAAAGTTTGCAGTTTAACATAAAATCTTAATGTGAACTCAAATGCCCAAGCATATAAGTTGTCAATAAACAAAATGCAAACAGAATTTTAAAAGCTGCTTACTAAAGTTTTTGGTATGTGAGATGGTTTTCTATTAAACAATATTAAGAGTCAAAAACAAAGGTAGAATGAAACATTACTCTAGGAAAAAACTGAACAACTTAAGAGCCATGAGTTTTCAAAATTTCTAATCATAAATACATTTTTCAATAAATTAATCTTCCCCCACCCCCATGACTACTCCATTTTTTTTTAATTTTTTTTTTAAATTTTTTAACGTTTTTTTAATTTATTTTTGAGACAGAGAGAAACAGAGCATGAACAGGGGAGGGGCAGAGAGAGAGGGAGACACAGAATCGGAAGCAGGCTCCAGGCTCTGAGCTGTCAGCACAGAGCCCAAAGCGGGGCTCGAACTCACGGACCGCGAGATGGTGCCCTGAGCTGAAGTCGGACGCTTAACCGACTGAGCCACCCAGGCGCCCCATGACTATTCCATTTACTGAAAATATTTCCAGAGTAAGCCCACACCGATTATTTCTTCAAGAAACTTTCATGGAGCTACTGATCTAACAACTGGTAATGAGTGGTAATTCTCACCACTTTAACACTAAACATTTGTAATAATGTAAACAGTTAATTAAGGGTTTAAAATTTAGTAGGCTTGTATTTCCTTATAGTGGCTTCAGTTATTACTTGCAATGTTTATGAATATGAATTACTTTCAAAATAAAATGCTAACAAAACCAAAAATTAAATCTGCTGCCTCCCATATACAAAAACTCCACAGTGACTATCATAATTAAAAGACTGAATGCTTTCCAAGATCAGGAACAAGGGAAGGATGTCCACTGTCATCACTCCTATTCGACCTAGTACTACAAGTCCTCGCAAGAATAAGGCAAGAAAAAGAAATAAAGGACATACAGACTAGAAGGAAAAAATAAAACTGCCCCTTTTGCCAAACATGTATTGTCTATGTAGGAAAAGATGAGAACTCTACCAAAAACTCCTAAACTAATAAGTGACTTTGAAAAGGTCATAGATATAAGGTCAACACAAAAATGAACTCAAATGTCTTTATACCAGCAATAAAAAAATGAAAACCAAATTTTTATTTTTTTCTCCAACCCACATTTTATTTTTTTATATTAAATATAATTTATTGTCAAATTGGTTTCCATACAACACCCAGTGCTCATCCCAATAGGTACCCTCCTCAATGCCCATCACCCACTTTCCCCTCTCCCCCACTACCCATCAACCCTCAGTTTGTTCTCAGTACTTAAGAGTCTCTTATGAAAACCAAATTTTTAATACTACTTACAATAGCTACAAAAAGATGAAATACTGAGGAATATATTTAACAATAATGTCCAGAATCTGTATACGGTCAACATAAAATGTTGAAAGAAATCAAAGAACATCTAAATTAATAGCACGACATACTGTGTTCATTTGCAAATTTACAGATTCAACAGAGTAAAGATTCAATTCTCCCAAAAACTGACCCATAGATTTAATGGAATTCTAATAAAAATCCCATTAGGATTTCCTATATATATAGACAACCTGATCTAAAATTGATCTAGAAAAGCAAAGGAACTAGAATAGTCAAAACTATTTTGAAAAAGAATAAAGTTGGAGGAATTCTACTCCCTAATTTTAAGACTTACTATAAAGATAAACCTACCATAATCAAGACAGTGTGGTATAGAACAAAATAGAGAATCCAGAAACAGATCCACATATACAATGCTGACATTTTTGACAGAGATGCAATTTAAAAAAAGAAAAAAAAGAAAAAAGGCTAGTCTCTTAAACACTGTTTTGTTGCAATTGAACATACGTGTGCAAAAATGAACCTCTGCCTAAACCTCACACCTTATACAAAAATAAACTCAAAATGAATCATAGAGCTAAATGCAAAATGCAAAACAATTTTCTAGAATGAAACACTGGGGAAAAAATTGTGACCTGGGGGTATTAAAGAATTTTTAGATCAAACACTAAAAGCACACTTCATACGAGAAAAAAAAAAATTATAAACGAGAATTTACCAAAATTAAAACTTTTGGCTTTGTGAAAGACACTGTTAAGAGTGAAAAGATACACTACACACTGGGAGAAAATATTTGTAATCACACAGCTGACAACAAACTTACATCCAGAACAACTAAAGAATCTCAAAATTCAACAGTTAGAAAACAAACAACCCAATGAAAAAATGGGAAAAGACATCCTCAAAAGGTTAAATACTGGCTGATTCTATTTATACAACACCCTCAGGAAGACAGAAGTAGAGAGGTAGAGAGCACATCAGTGGTCACCAAAGGGCTAAGAGGTGGGGAGACAAGTGTGAAAAAGAGATAGCATGAGGGAGTGTTTGGGGATGTGGAACTGTTCTGTTTCCTGATGATGGTGGTGGATATTTGAATCTATATGTGTAAAGATTCACAGAAGTATATAACAAGTCAATTTTACTGTATATCAGTTTAAAAAGGAACACTTAGAAAAACAATGCCTCTTTCCAGGCCTCTCTCAAGTTCCTACAGTATCTCCCAGCTAGGCAGCAAGAACACAAAGTTAAAAAGGCAGCCCACCCTCAGGGGAGGAAGCAAACAAGTACAATATGACAAAGGCTTTCATGGAGGAACATATAACACACATGGAGTTCTACACCTAAGAAAGGCTTCCCGGAGAGCACAGGGCAAGAGCTGACACTTCAGATGAGCAGGGATGCCAACACAAAAGAGAACTTTCCAGACAGAGGAAACAGCATCTAACAGAGAGGTAAGGGGCAAGGGGGGGGCCGGTGGAAATGTACTACCATACTTGGGAAACTACAAATAATTCCTTTCCCTAGCACAAGCAGGCCATATACAAGAATATGGTCAGGAATTGAAAGCAGGTTCCTTCCAAGCAATACAACTAGTGTTTCAATTTGAAGCCTTAGAAATGGCAATTTTCAGACTCAAATCAAGCTAAGTACTTCTTCCCTTCATTCCCTACCCCCTTTTTTGTTCACATTATCACAGTTACTGTATTTTCCATGTACCCATCAGTTTTGCCAAACTACAGTAAGGCCCTGTGGGGACACATAGGTCTCCCCATACATACACCCATAGAATCTAATGAAATGTGTTTTATAACATAGGTAGTCAACAGCACAGCACTGGGATAAAAGCACTGTGACTCAGGCCAGTCTACTAGGCTCAAATCTAGACTCCACCCCTGGCTAGCCATGTGACCCTGGGCAAGTTACTTAACCTCCCTGGGCCCCAATTTCCTCATTGATAACGTAAGAATAATAATAGCATCTACTCATTGGGCTGCTGTGGAAAATGTCCTAATTTATATAAAACGCTTAGAACAGTGCTCAACTCATAGTAAGCATCATGTGTTTGCTCTTAATACTCAACAAATGTTAGCAACATAAAATGAGGACTTACATATTCTCAGTCTGAAAACAAACCTAAATTGCTTTAAGTATGCACAAGACTTGCACACTGAAAATTAGAAAATGTCGCTTAAAGGGCTACATAAATGGAAGATACATGGATCAGAAGATTCAATATTGCTAAGATATCAATATCACTAAGATATCTGCTTCTGTAGAAGCTGATCTACATTCTCAAAGTACGCCAATCAAAATCTGGGTAGGCATGTTTATAGAATTTGCCAAACTGATTCTAAACTTTATACAGAAATGCAAACAATCTAGAACAGCCAAGACAATTTTGAGAAAGAGAACCTACTTTCAAGACTTAGTTTAAAGCCACAGTAAACAAGGTTGTATGCCATCAAGAAAAAAGAAAGCATACGTCTATACAAAGACTTATATACAAATGGTCGTGATAACTATACTCATAATAGCCAAAAATTGGAAACCCAACTCAACAGGAGAATGGATTCACTGTAGTATAACCATACAATGGAGTATCAGTCAGCAATAAAAAAAGAGTAAAAACAACAACAGAGATGAATCTCAAGTACTCATGCTAAGTTACGAAGTCAAACCAAAAAACAAAGTGCATACTGTATGATTCCATTTATATCAAATTCTAGAAAATACAACCTGATCTACAATGACAGAAAAATGACCAGTGGTTCCCTAGGGACAGGGGGTGGGGAGGGGGGAACCAAATGCAAAGAGGCCTGGGGGAACTTGTGCAGAGATGACCATGGCAGTGGTGACACAACTATATACATTTGTCCAAACTCATCAAATTGTACAATTAAAACTGGTGAATCTGATTGCACATAAATTGTGCTTCAATTCAAAATATAGACATAAGGCAACAACGCGTTTTTTGTTGTTGTTTTTTTTAACGTTTATTTTATTTTTGAGACAGAGACAGAGCATGAACGGGGGAGGGTCAGAGAGAGAGGGAGACACAGAATCAGAAGCAGGCTCCAGGCTCTGAGCTGTCAGCACAGAGCCCGACACGGGGCTCGAACTCTCGGACCGCGAGATCATGACCTGAGCCAAAGTTGGCCGCTCAACCGACTGAGCCACCCAGGCACCCCAACAACGCATTTTAAAAATAAAAGTATAGTAGGATGCCTAGGTGGCTCAGTTAAGCGTCCGGCTCTTGATTTTGGCTCAAGTCAGGATCTCATGGTTGCGAGATCAAGTCCTGGGCCAGTTCCATGCTCAACATGGAGCCTGCTTGGGATTCTCTCTTTCCCTCCCTTTCTGCTCTTCCCCATGCAGGCATGCACTCTCTCTCTCTCAAATAAACAAAAACAATAATTTTTAAAAATTAAAATGAAAGCATACCTTTTGCTTTCCATACTTGCAGAAAGAATACAGGCAAGAATTTGCCATTCATTTAATGCTGTTGAGAAATCTGCATTACAGTATGAGTTTTGTTAACATAGCATGGTGAAACAACCAAAAACACTGGTAATGGTTCTTGTAGATCTGTGTCTTCTTTAAGTAAAGAACCAAGGAAATCTATAAAACAACTTTCCAATTCTTAATAGAAATATTTATTCTAGGTAAAAATTGATAAACAACACAGCACTTATCTAGGAAATCTGTTAGCCAGCGTGTGACTGGCCATAACGTTAGTCAAGCCTGCTAGGTTCCAGAGAAATGCAAAACTAAGCACAAAGGAGTCTTAAAAAGATGAGAGAGCTCTTATGCTACCTAAAACTTAACAATGGCACTTACTTCCCATGATTCTAATTCTACTTCTACATAAAGGACGCTATAAGGATCAAGAATATAGGGACTGCTTCCTAAAGCTAGGAGAAAATCAATAGTTGGAAACACAGAAGACATCCCTAATCTTTAGCTCACGAAGTTGTCTCAGGGGAGGACTACTTACTTAGTTAATTCTCCTGAGGAAAGATGTTTTTCTCCTTAAGTCTCAAAAAATAATAAATATTTTACTTGTTTTATAATATTACACATACTTTTTCTAAAAAGTATATCTCCATGATGACCCTCAAGCCTTAAAATGAAAAAAGCAAAACAGAAGCCAAAAATGAGGAAATGGCCATTTACAAGGAGAAAAAAACACAGTGTAAGCAATTTCCAGTTCAAATAACCATGGCAATATGCAGCATGCATATCATAGAGATTTGGTTAGTTCTAAGGAAATGTGCTACTTCGTGTTCTAATTTATGTTGTCATACATTAGCTGTTGGTCATAAAAATTAGTTCACAGCTTAAGAAAAGATACTTAAGATGTAAATGAGGTTAACCTTTCCTTCTGTGAAGTAAGACTACAAGTAATAATCATACCCAGTGTTTCCTACTCAAGTTCCACACACAGCTTCAGGGCTTTATGGGCTCTATCCCTCCCATTCACCCCTCTGCCTACCACGCCCTCTGCTTTTCTCTCACCTGTCTGGATTCTTCCCATCCTTCACCACCTATCTTAATTCTTCTCCTTCTCCCTTGAGCCAGAGCAACCTCTCTATCTTCTGAAATCCCACAGCTCTTTTCTGCAGTCTCTGAAAGCATCTAACATTCTCTCTTGTACTACTTTAAGTCCAGTTTACTCTCTTCTATGAAGATCCTTGAAAGGAAGGGACATGCTTTATTCAGTCTTGTATTCCTCATAGCACTTAGTGCCTCAAACCAAACATGTATTGATTGGATGTGCTGCCTAGAATGCCGAGGAAAACATTCCACCGATTTCTTTTCAACACTGTGTGCCATACACTGCCTCAGGTGATGTAAAAGGAAACAAATACCAGTGATGGAGACCTACTGTCGATCTACTAAGAGACACTGACATGTAACCAGGTTAATACAATATAATCGAGGTACATGTTATCATATGGGATGAGTAGGGTGCTGTGAAGGGACCACTATGTATGTTAAAGATTGTTCTAATTCCATAAAGTACGTTAGGAAAGTAGATTTTGAAGGGCCCAATTACCAGAAACGTCTCAGAAGTGGTAATTCTAAGGGTCCCTTAATTTTAGTCTTAAAAAATTTCTTAACCTGAAACTAACACTCCACCAATATAACAACCTTACTTGCATAACTGGAAGTAACAAATTTCCTTCTATCTTCAGTATAACCCTCTGAGATAACCAGGCCTGGTCTTATCTTTAAACAAATTTGCTCCTCCCATCTTCTCACATTTGTCCGGATTGTGCACCATTTCCATAAACCACGTACCACTCTCATGAGCCAAACTCTGTTTACCTAAATATACCTAACCTTTACAGTTCTCAAATCCTCCTTCCTGTGCTAACACAGAGGATTATGCCATCCTCCAAATGTATATTTAGCACTACTACTATCTGTACCTCTCTTTTCTAACAACTAATGATAATAATAAAGTTAATTCTTAACTTTTTATATAACTTGGACTTAAGCAAAACTAGACTGAAATCCCAAATGTGCACCTACCTTATGATGTAAAATTGGTCAAGTTGTGAAACTTCCTTGAACCTCAGTTTCCTCATTAAAATTAGAATTCCATTGGGTAATATGTTCAAAATGCCTAATATACACACACATTCATACATACATACATTACATACATTCGGACTTATTTTTGTTACTCTTCTTTTCCAAGCAGGGAGATGCAAACTCTTTAAAACCCACCGCAAAAGCAATGATGAACAAAGTGGGTACTAAAAATTGCTTAGCTGATGTAAAGAAGCCTCACAACTTTTAAATAGCCCTCAAAACAACTCACACAAGACACACACACACACACACACACACACACACACACCGGTAAAATTTCCCGTATGTCACCTACTGAACACCATGAAAAACTCAGATGCAAAATGACACAACCAGATACAGAGGTCCTAGGCTGGTAACCCTAACACCGACATCCTTCTCAAGAATCTGTCTGCCTCAGTACAAACCTGACACTGTATAAAAGGTCAAGAGAAGAAATATATTTTATTATGTAAGTTAATTTTTCAATCTCCACTATCCCTGGGAAGCAAGCAAAACCACTTCTGCAGATTTCAGCCTCAGACGAGAAAGTCCTAATGGGATAGGGTCTGAGTCATCCATTTAAAACCATCAACGCCTGCCCCACCCTGGAACGAGGGCACTACCGCGACCTTCTACAGCACAGTCTCGAGCATCCAACACTCAGCACCCACCCCAGCCTTCCTGAAGTCCCCACCTCCGACGCGGGTCCAGGCACTAGGAGCCCCCAGTCCCACCCCAGGCTCTGACCCAGGGTCAGGTACCCCCACACCAGGGCACATACCCTGGTCCCTCACGCCCCAACTCAGGATTCTACCCGCGCCTGACACCGGCACTCACCCGGGCGGTGACCTTATACACCGTGTAGCCCCTTGGATGTCGCTGGGGCTCGGTGACAGTGTAGAAACGGGCCAGGTCGGCACCCCGCTCCCGGGGAGAGGTCATCCTCCCGCCGCCTCTGCCGCCGCCGCCGCCGGCCGGGGACCATCAGGACAACCCGGCGCCGCCGCGGTCCGGGATCCCCAAACAGCCGCGAAGCGGCGAGGGGGCGGCGGCTCCACGGCTGCCCTCCGCCGCTCGGCTTGTGCTTCCGGCTCGGCAGAGAAGCTTCCGGGTCAGGCCTTTTCCAGCGTCCTGGGGGAGGGGAAACTCCGCGCAGGACGCTGGCCCCTGTCCCGGCCGGGGCCTGGCATCAGGGATCAGGTGGTCGCACTACCTCTCTTGTCACCGTGGATACCTGAGACTTCTCCAACGAAGTCTCTGTGCGCTAGCTCTTGACACCTTCTAGATTTTTCTGAGCGCTGTTAGAGCCACGACACACAGGTGAGATCCCGGTCCTCCACACCCTCGGCCAACCTGTGTACAAACTTATATGGAGTCGTAAAGGGACGGAGGGATAGTCCAGCCTAGCGTCTTCTTTCCTTCCCTACTCACGGCCGATCATTTTGCACACCCACAACAACATCTGAACTGTCACAGACATAACTGCGCCTTTTTTCTAAGACAAATCCCGTCCACCCGTGCACCTGTCTGTCAACGTCCACAGCGGCCCGCAACCCTATGTCTATCTTAAAATTCATCCCCTCGGATGCTAAAACCTGGAACCTGCGTCTAACTGGAAAAAAAAAAAAAAAATCACACGACCTCTAAAAGCTACTATGAAGATAGAGTTTCCCATTCAATTGGTTGCTATCCAGTGCTTGGCAATTCTTTACCTTGCCTTGATCAGGATTTTCTTATTCCCCATAACATTCATTCCAGGTCTTTGCCATTCACTTCAACCCTCTGTTCCTCCTAGTCTTGCCCATCTACCGTTTGTCCCTGCCTTGCTTTCAGAAGGGGGAGGAGTCCTCAGTACCAACCCCTCCATCTTCTCACATTTCTGTTCTGGTATGAGACATGGACACATCCCTTCTTCATTATTTACTTACTTCTTTATTTTATGTTTATTTATTTTTGAGAGAGAGAGACAGAGTGCAAGCAGGGGAGGAGCCGAGAGAGAGGGAGACGCAGAATCTGAAGCAGGCTCCAGGCTCTGAGCAGTCAGCACAGAGCCCGCGGGGCTCAAACTCATGGGCTGTGAGATCATGACCTGAGCTGAGGTTGGAGGCTTAAATGACTGAGCCACCCAGGCACCCCTCCCTTCCTTTACTTTTAAAGACTAATCACTCTACCTGTGTGCTGAAACCCATCCCCTTCGGCAGACCTAAAGACATTGTTCGTTCCATCAGTGACATCTCAACTCTGCTTTCTATACCTTTAATCTTTTCCTCACCACTGGCTCCTCTGTGTCCCAACCTACATATGCCCAAATCTATCTATCATTCATTTATTAAACCTGAATTCCCCTACTTTGTGCCAGACATCATGCTGATAGGCACTGGAGTTACAAAGAGAGTCCCTGCTGTCAAGTACCATCTAGTGGGAAAAAACAGAGAATAATTAAAACATATTGTTGTAAGTACCGTGACAGATGTATATGTGGAGTGCTGTAGAGCACATCAAACTCAGAGTAAAGGGTTTTCCGTTAGAGGGGAAACTATGACTGAATCTTGAAAGACAGAGAGGAATTAGCCAGGCTGAGATGAGAAAAAAGGACATCATCACAGTTGCCTCTTTTCCTCCTTCTTTCTCCTTCCCTGTATTGTAAAAATTGCCTAAGTTGTTTTTTAAGTAATCTGCATCAGTATTCACACATCCCACATTTATACATTCAGGGATATCACACGTTCATTACCATATTCACTTCAATTGGCCTTCACTACTATACTCCTACTAAGAAACGGCTTTGAAAAAAAATTCTAATGACCACATTTGCCCAATATTTTCAGAGTTTGAACATTTCTGACCATTTCCACCTTTTCAAAACTCCTCTGTGTCCTTAGTATATGAGTCAGCATTCTCTTTGCTTTTTCTTTTACACTCTGAGTCATTCACTCCTTTTCAGCCTCTTTTGCTGATTTCTCCTTTTAAGAAGGTTCAGTGTTGGAGTACCTGGGTGGCTCAGTCAGTTGAGCATCCAACTCTTGATTTCAGCTCAGGTTATGATCCCAGGGCCGTGGGATCGAGCTCTGCCTCCAGGCCCAAGCTGAGTGTGGAGCCTGCTTGGGATTTACAAATAGCAACTTAACATGAATCATTGCCATAAATGTAAAACCTAAAACTATAAAAGTTCTAGAAGGAAACACAGGAAAGAATCTTTGTAACTTTGGATTAGGCAAATGATTCTTAGGAAACAAAAAGTGAATTACAAGAGAAAAAAACTAATAAATTGGACTTCATCAAAATTAAAAATTTCTTCATTGTGAAAGATACCATTAAAGAACAAGCCACAGATTGGGAAAAATATTTACAAAACATGTATCTGATAAAGGATTTGTATCCAAAATATATAAAGAGCTTCTATAATTCAATAGTAAAAAAGAACCAATTCTGTTTTAATACGCAAAAGATCTAAATATCCATTTCACCAAAAATGATATAATGAGGGCAAATAAGCACATGTACTACCTTATTCATCTTTAAGGAAATTTCTTTTATTTTTTTTTAATATGAAATTTATTGTCAAATTGGTTTCCATACAACACCCAGTGCTCATCCCAACAGATGCCCTCCTCAATGCCCATCACCCACTTACCCCTCCTTCCCACCCCCCATCAATCCTCAGTTTATTCTCAGTTTTTAAGAGTCTCTTACAGTTTGCCTCCTTCCCTCTCTAACTTTTTTTCCCCTTCCCCTCCCCCATGGTCTTCTGTTAAGTTTCTCAGGATCCACATAAGAGTGAAAACGTAAGGTATCTGTCTTTCTCTGTATGACTTATTTCACTTAGCGTAACACTCTCCAGTTCCATCCACGTTGCTACAAAAGGCCAGATTTCATTCTTTCTCATTGCCAAGTAGTATTCCATTGTATGTATAAACCACAATTTCTTTACCCATCAGTTGATGAACATTTAGGCTCTTTCCATAATTTGGCTATTGTTGAAAGTGCTGCTATAAACATTGGGGTACAAGTGCCCCTATGCATCAGCACTCCTATATCCTTTGGGTAAATTCCTAGCAGTGCTATTGCTGGGTTATAGGGTAGGTCTATTTGTAATTTTTTGAGGAACCTCCACACTGTTTTCCAGAGTGGCTGCACCAGTTTTCACTCCCACCAACAGTGCAAGAAGGTTCCCGTTTCTCCACATCCTCTCCAGCATCTATAGTCTCCTGATTTGTTCATTTTAGCCATTCTGAGGTGTGAGGTGATATCTCAGTGTGGTTTTGATTTGTAAGGAAATTGCTTTTAAAAGCACAATGAGGGAAAATGGTGGAGTAAGGAACTCCAAAAGTCCACTATTCCACATAAGCAATGAAAAAAGCTGGCAAAAATTGTCCATATCAACTCTTTCAGAGCTCTGAAAACCAAACAAAAGATTATGGCAACCCAGGGAGCATTTATTCAAGAAAAACAGCTAAATCTCTAGGAACAGCAAGCTTTCTAACATTTTTTAAAGTTTATTTATTTATTTAAGTAATCTCTACACCCAACATGAGACGAACTCACGACCCTAAGATCAATAGTCTCATGTTCTTCTGACCAAGCCAGCCAGGTGCCCCACACTTTCTAACATTTTAACTTACCCTAGTTCCATCCCCTACTTTTCAACTCAGGGTATCCCGTTAAATAATGGTCTACTTTCCTGGTACCAGTACAGAGGGAGCAAAAGACACCTGATTCTCACAGAATAGTAATTATTTCTTTTGATCTATCTAGTGGTTCCCTGGAGAATGGCTTCAAAAGGCTTGTCTTTATCTCAGCTAACTTGTCCCAGTGCTAAAGCCGCTATCCAGGGGACATTTGTTGTTGTTGTTGTTGTTGTTGTTGTTGTTGTTTTTCAGGGGACATTTGTGAAAACAAACAATAATAGACTGCCCAAGAAGGTTGAGAGGAAAGACAGGAGAATAAGGTTTGGGGAATAGAGCCTTGAAAAGCTCCAGAGAGTCTAGAAAATCACGCACATAACCAAGACTGTACATAAGCTCATGAAAGACCTAAGAAAGCCCTAAGTTTTCGTATCTGGCTGACTTTGCAAAAGCAAAAAACAGAGGTTAAGACAGTTGTAAATTACCTGAGTATTGAGGGTATACCCCAACCTACAAACATACAACATACTGCAAAGACTGGGAGATTTTTAAATTTTTTAAATATTTTAATTTTTTTATTTCCAGGCATTTAAGAAAATCTCTGTTTGGGGCGCCTGGGTGGCGCAGTCGGTTGGGCGTCCGACTTCAGCCAGGTCACGATCTCGCGGTCTGTGAGTTCGAGCCCCGCGTCAGGCTCTGGGCTGATGGCTCGGAGCCTGGAGCCTGTTTCCGATTCTGTGTCTCCCTCTCTCTCTGCCCCTCCCCCGTTCATGTTCTGTCTCTCTCTGTCCCAAAAATAAATAAAAAACGTTGAAAAAAAAAATTTTAAAAAATAAATAAATAAATAAATAAAAAGAAAATCTCTGTTTAATCATTAGCTGACCAGTAAGCTAATAGAACAGAGACTTCAGTGGCCACACACAACAAATAATAGATTTTATAAAATTAGTTCAGAAAACTAGTCCCATGTCGGGCTTTGTGCTAACAGAGCCTGGAGCCTGCTTCAGATTCTGTGTCTCCCTCCCTCTCTACCCCTCCCCCGTTCATGCTCTGTCTCTCTCTCTCTCACAAATAAATAAACATTAAAAAAAATTTTTTTTAATTAGTTCAGAAAAGTTACTAAACAAATAACAATAACAAACAATAACAATGAACTCAGGAGAGGGAAGAGAATCTGATTTCCAGAGGTGAAACATTATAATATTCAAAATGTCCGATTTTCAACAAAAAATTATAAGGCAGCCTAAAAAACAAGAAAGCATGGCCCACACACAGGAGAAAAAAAGCAATCAATAAAAATAAAAACCATGTCTATGAGAAAGCCCAAATGTCCTTTACTAGACAAAGACTTAAATCAGTTATTTTAAATGTGTTCAAATTACTAGAGAAAAACTATGTCAAACTGACTAAAGCCAAAACCAAAACTGGCTCAAGAAGAAACAGACAATCTGAAAAGACCTATAATAAGTAATGATATTGAATCAGTAATCAAAAAACTTCAACGAAGAAAAAACCCAGGATCAAATGGCTTCACTGGTAAATCCTACCAATTGTTTAAAAAAGAATTAACACAAATTTTTCTTAAACTCTTTCAAAAAAATCGAAGATGGGTGAACACTTACTAACTCATTTTATGAGGTCAGTATTATCTGGATACCAAAGCCAAAGACCTCACAAAAAAAGGAAAATTGCAGACCAATATCCCTTATGAATATATACAAACATCTTCAACTAAATGTTAGCAAATCAAATGCCACAGCATATTAAAAATATTAAATACTAATGACCAAATGGCATAAATCCCAAAAATACAAGGTAAGTTTAACATATGAAAATAAATCAATGTGACAGACCATAATAATGGAAATAAAGCAGAAAAATACATGATTATTTCATTAGATGCAGAAAAAGAATTTGACAAAATCCTTTTCATGATAAAAGCACACCCTTTCATGATAAAAGCACAAAACAAACTAGAAGTAGAAGGTAAACTCCTCAACCCAACAAAGGACATTGATAGAAAAGTCATAGCTAACATCATAATGGTAAAAGACTGAAAGCTTTTCTCCCTAAGATCAGAAACAAAACAAAGATGTATACTCTTTACACATCTATTCAACACTGTACTGGAATTTCTAGCCAGGGCAATTAGACAAGACAAACTAAAAGAATCCAGATTGTAAAGACAGAAGTAAAACTCTTACTTGCAAGTGATATGATCTCATATTTGGAAAATTCTAAAGGATACACACAAAACAAAAACTTATTAGAGCTAATAAAGTTAAGCAAAATTGCAGGATATAAGATCATTATACAAAAACCAATTTTATTTCTATACACTAGTAATAAACAATCTGAAAATGAGATTAGGAAAATAATTCTATCATCAAAAATAAAACATTTGGGAATAAAATTAACCAAGGAAATGCAAGGCTTGTATACTGAAAGCTCTAAAACATCGCTGAGAGAAATTTAAGACCTAAATAAATACAAAGTCATCTCATGTTCATGGACTGGAATATTGTTAAGATGGAAATATTCCCCAAATTGATCTATAGATTCAATGTAATCCCTACTGCAATTTCAACTGCTCTTTTTCCAGAAATGGACAAGCTGATCCTAAAATTCACGTGAAATGCAAAAGCCTTTGAATAGCCAAAACAATCTTAAAAAAAAAAAAAAGTTGAAGGACTCACACGTCCTGATTTCAAAACTTACTACAAAGCTATAGTTATCAAGGCAATGCGATAGTGGCATAAAGATAAACATATAAATAAATGGCATAGAGTTGAGAACTCAGAAATACTCTCATACATTATAGTCCAATACTTGTCAACAAGGATGGAGGTGGATGGTGTGGGGACCGATAGTCTTTTCAACAAATGGTGTTGGAAAAACTGGACATCCACATCAAAAAGAATCTGGACTCCTACCTAACGCCATATACTAAAATTGTACCAAAGACTTAAATGTAAGAACTAGAACTATGAAACTCTTAGAAAGAAACAGGTGTATACCTTTTTAACCTTGAATTAGGAAATGGTTTGTTAGCTATGACATAAAAAGCACTAGCAACCAAACTAAAAATAAAGTTATGTCATCAAAATTAAATGTTTCATACATCAAAGGACTCTATGAAGAAAGTGAAAGGGAACCTACAGAATGGGAGAAAATATATGTTATCTGCGAGGGTGTAGTATCCAGATTAATCTAACTCAACAATGAAGAACAAATAACCCTATTTAATAATAAGCAAAGGATCACGGTAGGATGGTGATATGGGCTGAATTGTGCCCCCCAAAAATCCATATGTTGAAGTTCTAACCTCTGTTACCTCAGAATGCGATTGTATTTGGAGGAAGGTCCTTTAAAGTGGCAATTAAGGTAAAATGAGATGGTTTGGGTGGGTCCTAATCTAATATGACTCATGTTTTCATAAGAGAAGATTAAGACATACACAGGAAAGACCATGTGAAGACGCAGAGAGAAGATGGCCATTTACAAAACAAGGAGAGAGACCTTCAGAAGAAACTAGCCCTGCCAACACTTTGATATACTTCCAGCCTCCAGAATTGTAATAAAATACATTGTCCAAGCCTGTGGACAGTCTGTGGTAGTTTGTTACATTAGCCCTAGCAAACTAATACAGAGGGCTATTTTTAAAAATAGACAATAACAAGTTGGTTATTGAAGATGTGGAGTAATTTGACCCTCATACATTGCTCATGGGAATTTTAAATGATGCAGCTCATGTGGAAAAAATTTTTACAATTTCTTAAAAACTAAACACAGAGTTACCATATGATCCAGCAATTCCACTCCTAACTATGCTCAAGAGAACTGAAAAATATGTCCACAAAAAACCTGCACGTGAATGTTATTAGCAGTATTATATACAACAGGCAAAAAGTAGGAATAACCCCCAAAAAGACATTCAGATGGCCGACACATGAAAAAATGCTCCACGTCACTCATTATCAGGGAAATACAAATCAAAACCACAATGAGATACCACTTTCCACCTGTCAGAATGGCTAAATTAACAACTCGGGCAACAACAGATGTTGGCGGGGATGCGGAGAAAGAGGATCTCTTTTGCATTGTTGGTGGGAATGCAAGCTGGTGCAGCCACTCTGGAAAACAGTTTGGAGGTTCCTCAAGAAACTAAAAATAGAACTACCCTACAACCCAGCAATTGCACTACTAGGTATTTATCCAAGGGACACAGGTATCCCATTTCAAAGGGGCACATGCACCCCAATGTTTATAGCTGCACTATCAACAACAGCCAAAGTATGGAAAGAGCCCAAATGTCCATTGATGGATGGATGAATGGATAAAGAAGATGTGGTATGTGTGTATATATATATATATGTGTATATATATATATGTATATGTGTATATATATATGTATATGTATATGTGTGTATATATATATGTATATATATGTATATGTGTATATGTATATGTATATATATATGTATATATACATATATATATGTATTACTTGGCAATCAAAAAGAATAAAATCTTGCCATTTGTAACTACGTGCATGGAACTAGAGGGTATTATGCTAAGTGAAATTAGTCAGAGAAAGACAAATATCATATGACTTCACTCATATGAGGACTTTAAAACACAGAACAGATGAACATAAGGGAAGGAAAGCAAAAATAATAAAAACAGGGGGACAAAACATAAGAGACTCTGAAATATGGAGAACAAATAGAGGGTTACTGGAGATGTTGTGGGAGGGGGAATGGGCTAAATGGGTAAGGGGCATTAAGGAATCTATGCCTGAAATCATTGTTGCACTATATGCTAACTAATCCGGATGTAAATTAAAAAAATAAAATTAAAAAATTTTTAAAAAGTAGGAATAACCCAAGTATCCATAAACTGATGAAAAGACAAACAAAATATGGTTTATCCAATACAATGGAGTACTATTCAGCCATAAAAAGGAGTAAAGTACTAATACATACTACAACATCGATGAACCTTGAAAAAATTACACTATGTGAAAGAAGCCAGACAGAAAAGTCTAACTAGTACATAATTTAATTTATATAAAGTGTCCAGATTGAAAAATCTGTGAAGACAGAAAGGAGATTAGTGGTTGACAAGGGATGGAGGGAGAAAGGGGATGAGGAAATTGGGAGGTATGGGGTTTCTTTTAAGGATAACGGAAAGTTCTGGAATTAGTGGTGATGATTACACAAGCTTGCAAATATTCTAAAAACCACTGAGTTATATACTTTATGTGGTTAAAATGGTGACTTTTATGTTATGTGAATTTTATCTTAATTCGTAAGGTGAGATATCACCTTACGACCAAAACAATGGCTAACATTAAAAAAAAAAAAATTTAAATCTTTATTCACTTTTAAGAGACAGAGAGAGAACATGAGGGGCGGCGGGCAGAGACGGGGGAGACACAGAATCCAAAGCAGGCTCCAGGCTGTCAGCACAGAGCCCAATGCGGAGCTCGAACCCACGAACCATGAGATCATGACCTGAGCCAAAGTTGGAAGCTCAACCGACTGAGCCACCCAGGCGCCCCATCAATGGCTAACATTTTAAAGACTGGTGCTACCCAATGTTGACAGGGACAGGAGCAACTGAAACTTTCATAGGTTGCCAGTGGGAATTCAAAATGACTCAGCCACATTGGAAAACAATTTGGCAGTTTCTTATAAAGTTAAACATACACTTACTATATATCCCAGCAATCTCACTCGTAGGTATTTTACCCCAGAGAATATGGGGTATCTCCATATGATAATATATATATCCATATGAATATATATAATATATATATATATATATATATATATATATATATATATATCTCCATATGAAGACCTACATGTGAATATTGATAGCAGCTCTATTCATAATGGCCCCCAAAGGGAAACAACTCAAATATCCACCTAACAGATTGTGGTCCCAGAATGACTAAAGGTAAAAATACTGATAATAATAGCAATTTCATTCCTGGAGATATACACAAGAAAAGTGAGTGAGTATATCCATTTAAAAAGACACACACAGGCAAGTTTACAGCATTATTATTCAGAAGGTCTGAAAATTTGCCACAACCCAAGTGTCAATTATCAGTAAAATGGACAAGTTAAATGTGGTATAAATCACACAATGGAATTTACACAGCAATTAAAAAGGAAGAACTACTGGTACATGTATCAACAAGCATGAATGTACACACGTAATGTTGAGCAAAAGAAGCCAGACCTAAGAGTATATACCCTATGATCCCATTCACAGAAAATTCAAGAAACTAAAACAATTTTATGGTGATAGAAGTCAGAATAGTGGTTATCCACAGAGGATGGAGAGGGGGCAGGCGGTGAAAGGTACAATGGGTATCGCCTGAGAAGCACCTGAGAGACGTCTGGGACACCGGAAAGTTCATGCTCTGGTTAGCAGTTACGTAAGTGTACACACGTGAAAATTTATCAAGCTGAACATTTAAGATTTATGTACTTATGTGCCCAAGTAGTAAGTTTTTTAAATTTTCAAAGAAAATAAAAACTACCCTGGTCTACCTACCTGCCTCCAATTCATCCATAGTCCCATTAAAATTATCCTATGAGATTTTTCAAAATATTATAATAGCTCAAAGATTCCCTTAAATCTTTTTTTTTGACATCCATGACCCCAGATTTCCCAAGCTTAAGGTAACTGTTTATGAACTAAAAATTCATTAAAGAAAGTTAATACCTACCTTACACTTTGATGTTAGCCTTCACCAAAGTATCCTTCCAGCTAAATGTCCAGTGGTATAGGCAGAGTCAAAATACTTGGTAAAGTCACCACCAAACAGCCACTGACTTACTCATTATTTAGACAAACAAAAGACGAAGTCCCTCTCTTCAAGTAGATATTAAACAACCACAGAGTGTTTTTGCTCTTTCTTACGTGCAGCTTTCTCATGCTCTCCTCTGACGCTCCATTGCTCAGTCTCTTCGTTCTCCCCGGTGTCCAAGGAACCCCTGCTGAGGGCTGCTCTTACTCCTTAATATCTTCCCAGAAAGATAACCCTAGGAGCCCTAAAACAGACCAAACCAGGCAGCAAGATAATTTGTCAGAGGTGAGCTCTATTCCATAACATCCACAAGTCTCTGCACCATAGGGACTCACAAATCTGCAAAGCCCCATTCAGGATTGAGAGATGGGAAGAACAAAGCATTTGGGATAGAGAGGAGAAAAAGGCTAATCTAAATTTCATATTCTGACTACCAAACTCCTAGAATTGTACCTCTGGTTTAAAAGCCTGGACATTGAGAGTTCTTAATTTAATCAGCCCACACAGGTTAGGAAAGAAATAGATTCTAGCAAGGGGTGAGTGCTGTAATGTTTTCATCAAAGACGACTGCAGAACATACACTCATACATACATTCCATCAGCTTTCCAGATTAATTTACTATTATAAGACCACTATTTAAATCTTCCTTGTTTCAAATTAAATCTTTAGTTTGCCACCACCGTAGCAGGCTAAGATGTAATCTTAGGTTGGAAAAATGAGAAACCATGTGAAAAAAAAAAAAAAAAAGAAAGGAAACATTCCACAACCATAAAGAATTAGGAAATCACTGTACCAGACTACAGGATTCTGCAGGGGAAAGAACTATGTCACCATGACAACCTGGGATATTTTTATTGAGAGAGTTGATAGGTTCTACAGAAACATTTTTCATAATTTGGAGGCTGAAAGTAATATATAAGAACATGCGTGGGAGTTGAGAGACATTTCAAATTTGGATTTTCATCTTTTTTTTCAGCTTTTCCTTGCAATCTACATGTTGCCAAATCTTGTTTTTTAAGGGCAAAGGGATAAAAGTAATTTTTATATCCCATATTCATATATAAGCATTAGGTACATGTGTGTATTTATGTAACTTCACTCATTAACAAAGAATACAAAGTTTCTTGACAAGCAGGGGGAAATTTGTATCAATTAATGGCTCAAAATAGTTTATATATTTGCATACCCATCCTTGGCTTAAAAATCTGAAAGTATCAGATAGATATTTCTGTCATGTATTGTATCCATACCATATTACTTCTCATTTGACTTCATAACATTTTTATCTTCTATTTTTAATTTCCTTTGTACCATTTCCCAAAGAGTCTGTATACGGTTCTGCTATATGTGTATTATCTACCTGGTATATGCTAGTTTACTTAACAAAGTGTATGTTTTCAATGTTATTTTGCCTACAAAGCAGATGTAAAATAAAACAAAACATTTGTCTCTCTGTGTCTTATAACAGATACTTCACAGCTATCATTTATTCAAGCTTCACAATATTTTACAGGTATTATTATCCCCATTTTAGAGATGAAGTAACTGTTATCAAGGAGATGATATATTTGCTACTTCCACAGGGAAGTGTCAGGTCTGTGTTAAAACCCAGGTCTATTTGACACCTGAGAGTCTTCCCATTTCCTATGTTACATTGAATCTCAACGTCCTCATAATTCTTGAAGCACAGACTTTGCACTTACAAATAAATAAATAAATAAATTGTTTCTGGACAATAAGGCAATATATAATGCAATATAATCCAACATATCTATACTTCCAGCTAAGATACCTGTAATTTCTTGCATTGAAGACATCCTCTGCTCCAAACACATATCAACGACACATAAAATATAAAAAGAGAAATTACGAAACAAATGAAGAGGGGTGCCTGGGTGGTTCAGTCAGTTGAGCATCCAACTCCTGATTTTGGCTCAGGTCATGGTCTCACAGGTTGTGGGATCAAGCCCCACACTGGGCTCCATGCTGGGCTTGGAGCCTGCTTGGGATTCATTCATTCATTCATTCTCTCTCTCTCTCTCTCTCTCTCTCTCTAACTAAATTAAAAACAATACAAACCATTATCATGCTCAGAACACCAAAGCTGAGGCCTGCTGGGCTCCCCATCTAGGAATTTTGTACTGCTGTGTACAGGGACCAAAAATCCTCCCAAGAAAGGGAAGGGATGGATTCAAGTTCACTGCTGAAACCAGGGGCTTCTTCACCCATGAAAAAAAGTTAAAAAGGGCTGCAGTGACTCCTTCTAGAGCCATGGCTTAGGGAGCCAGGAGAAAGGTGACACAGCACCACACCCAGGACCTGGGCCAAGCTGCCCACTAGTTCAGAGACTGGATCTGTAATTTCTCTTAATAGCATAGCCAGACAAGCCTAAGCCAGGAATATAAGTCCCAATTCTAGTCTGGGAGTTCCTTGGGGAAAAATGGAGGCAACTAAGAGTTAACAAAAAGTGAGAAAAACAAACAAACAAACAAACAAACAAATTTCCTAATCAGGATGTCTGCATATCAAAATTCCAAAACATATAAGGAAATTCATACTTAGAACAGTGACCAACAAAATTAGAGGAGATAAGTTCATCCCAGATGAAATGAACATAAGAAAATGATTTGAAAATGAGTTTTAAATAAGCGTGTAAGCATATTTAAGTATTCTCTAAGAAAGTTAAAAGAAAAAATACAAGGAATTATAAAAGCAAGGAGAAAAACAAAAGATTGACATGGAAAAGCATCTACTAGATATCCTGGAAATAACAAAATATAGTCGTTGAAATAAACACTCAATAGACAACATACACTCTGATGTATGAAGAAACTTTTCTTCAGTTGAAGAAAAAGTTTAGTAAATTAATAGAACTGAGGATTCACCCAGATCTCCACATAGCAAGATAAGATGAAAAGGAGAGGAAAGAGAAGGAGGAGGACAGGAGGAGTGGTTAAGAGTAGTCAGAAGACAAAAGAATGAAGAGGGTTTAATAGTGATCTAATAGGAATTCCAGAAAAAGATAATAGAGGAAATGGTGGGAAAAACAATATTCACAGAGATAATGGGGTCAACATTTCTGAATTGAACAAAGAAGTTTTCAGAAAGAAAGTTCACATTGAATGCTAATTAGTAAAAAGCAATTCTAGGGCGCCTGGTGGCTCAGTCTATTAAGATTCTGACCTTGGCTCAGGTCATGATCTCATGGTCTATGAGTTCAAGCCCCACATCAGGCTCTCTCTGCTCTCGGCACAGAGCCTGCTTTGGATCCTCTGTCTCCCTCTCTCTGCCCCTCCACCACCTGTGCTCTCTCTCTCTGGCTCTCTCAAAATAAATAAATAAACTTTAAGAAAAAAAAGAAAAAAGCAATTCCACATATACAAAGTAGATCTTAAAAACCAACAGGAGAAAGGACAGGTTAGCTGCAATGGAATGACATTTAGACTCACAGCAGACTTAATCAGCAACAATAGATGTTAGAACACAATGAGTAATTAAAAATACTATGGAAAAATAACTGTGGGTCTCAAAGTATATCAAACCCTAAATATCATTCAAGAAAGAAACCAAAGTAAAGATATTATCAGTGACACAAAACTAAAAGACCTTATCACAAACATTTGCTAAGAAACAAGAAAGAGCAAAGGAATTTTTTTGAATATGTTGATGAATTTGCTTACTATTAAAAGGCTAATTTTGAGGGAACAAAATAAACTAAGAAATACGGGTAGCAATGTTTAGTGAAAAGTTAACGTCTAGTAAAGTCTTATTTGGGAAGAAGACAGAAATAAGATTTTTATTAGATATTTTGTTAGGAATAGAAATGAAATTAGTATTTGGCAAAAGGGAATTTTTATACACACCTAGTAGAAGTACAACCAATTTGGAGAGCAATTTCTAGTAGATGAGGATGTATTATTCCCTCTCAGCCAGCAATTCCAATTCTAGGAACACATAAAGAAAACATCCCAGGGGCTCCTGGGTGGCTCAGTCAGTCAGTTGAACTTCCAACTTCGGCTCAGGTCATGATCTCTCAATTCTGTTTGTGAGTTCATGTCCCACATTGGGCTCATCGGGCTCACAGCTCAGAGCCTGGAGCCTGCTTCAGATTCTGTGTCTCCCTTTCTCTGCCCCTCCTGCGCTGGCAGTCTGCCTCATTCTCTCTCAAAAATAAACAAACATTAATAAAGAAACAAAATGTTTAAAAAAATCACAAATGCGAGCAAGGAGACATACAAGAATATTCATAACAGCATTAGTAATAATAGTAAAAAACTATAAACAACGTAAATGTGTATCAGCAGAATAAAGGATTAGTAAATTGTGATTTGTATTTGGAATACTGTGTGCAGTAGGAAAAAGTGAATGAACCAGAATTAGAAGTAGAAACATGAGTAAAATCTTATAACATTGAGAATAAAAAACAAGTCGCAGAAAGATGCAGAGTATAACATTCTAGTTTTAAAATGTTTAAAATTTAGTTTTAAAATATTATATGTTGTATATAATACTTAAAATCAATGGAAAACCTAACAGTACATGGGAATGAAAAGAGCCAAAATCAGGATAGTAGTTACCTTTGGGAAGATGAAGGGGAATGGCATTGTGTATGGGGTACCAAGAGGCTTCAACTATACTTGTAATATTTTCTTTTTTTTTTTAAGTTTATTTTATGTCTTTTCAGAGAGAACACAAGCAGGGGAGGGGCAGAGAAAGAGGGAGACACAGAATCTGAAGCAGGCTCCAGGCTCCGAGCTGTCAGCACAGAGCCTGACATGGGGCTCGAATTCATGAGTTGTGAGATCATAACCTGAGCTGAAGCGGGACGCTTAACCAACTGATCCACCCAGGCGGCTCTTGTAACACTTGACTTCTTAAGCTGGGTGTAGGGATAAATGAATAAACGAATAAGTGAATGAATTTTAACCGCAAATGTCATCAGAGTATACCTGATAAAGAGGTATAACTAAAAGAGTAGCTGGAAAGATTATTTAAATTGGAACTTAACAAACTACAAATGTTATGCATTTGTTATGGTATCAACTTATTTTCTTTCCCCTAGCTTTATTGAGGTATGATTGGCAAATAAAAACTATATATTAAGGTGTACAACATGATGTTTTAATATATGTATACATTTTTAAATGATTATCACAATCAAGCTTAACATACCCATCACCTCACCTACTCACCTAGTTACTATTTGTGTGTGTGTGTGTGTGTGTGTGTGTGTGTGTGTGTGTGTGTGTGTTGAGGACATTTAAGATCTACTCTCTTAGCAAATTTCAAATATACAATACATTATTATTAACTATACTCACCATGCTATATAGTAGGTCTCAGAACTTCATCTTATAGCTGCAAGTTTGTAACCTTTGAGGAATATGGTATTACCTTCTGATTCTTTCTGTCCTCTAGAAACTAGCGAAGGCCTTCTCCAGTTGTGTCAAAGTGAAACGTTTCTGTTTCAGTTTGTTTTGGACTTTTCTTCTTTCTCCTGGCTCTGCCTTGTTTGCCGATCCAATCTGGACGTCCCAGTCCAGAGGCTGAAATGGTCACTTCCCTGCTTAAGGATTGGAAAAACAATTTTCAAATAATTCTAAGTCTCTCTGCTATTGTTCCAAATTTGTATTCTGAGTATTATTTTCTCTTCGGCCACATTTCCATAGCTCTAGCCATGTCTATTTCTAGTTGTACAGTACTTAATTCCTTCATGAGCTTCGCTGAACCTCTGTTACACCCTGAAAAGTGCCTCCACTAGTGACTTACTCCTCAGGAGGAGAGACACTCTCTGACTCCATGCCACTGCATCTCTCCATCTCATCTCTCTTCATAATCAGCCTTGGCAGTTTCAGTGAAAGAGAGCAGTCTTACCTGCTTTATAGTTTGGGCAGGAAGAACGTTCATGGACCAAGAGTAAACACAGAAACACAAAAACTCATCAGTCTAGGAATTCTTGAGAGTCCCCATATCACAGAAATGTGGGATTTCAAGCACTTCCACGTTCTTTTAAACATCAGTCCCTCTGGGAGAGGTTTATTAACTCACACTTTGGCCAGATTTGCTACTCACACCCCAGTCCAGTCAATTCAAGTTCCTGAGGTCTTAAGGAGTCCCCTAGTAGCTGATGAGTATCTGTATGCTTGTCCAAACAACTTGGTTTCCTTTTAGTAGAGACCTTGGACCCTGAAGTTTTCTTGACCACCCTTCTTCACTGCCTCAATCTATGACTATCTGTGCAATTATGATGGGATGGTATTTTGAAACATCAATCAATGTCTCTACCCATTTCTAGTTAACATTAAACTACTTCAAGAAAGAAATCACCTGCTCACTAGAGATTGACCTTAATTATGTAAACTTTGATTCTTACAACATTTCTTATTAGTTTCTATAATAATATATTTTTCTTTTAAGTATATCATATTTAAAGTGTCTTTATCTTTTTTTTCCAAGTAATTTTAGGAATTAAACTTATAGAAGTGCTAAGGTACCTGGCTGGCTCAGTCAGTGTAGCATATGACTCTTGATCTCTGGGTTGTGGGTTCAAGCCCCACACAGGGTGCAACGATTACTTAAAAATAAAATGTTTTAAAAATATTTACACAAGTGCTAATTTATCTCTATAAACCAATTAGAGCGCAGCTCCTTTAGTAAAATAAACTTCATAATTTCACTTATTAATATCTTCCAGATGTAGGACATCTCACGTTCATATAATGAGAGGTAAAGCCCTTCGTAAATAACAGACACATAGACACACAGGCAAATAGAGAGCTTATGGCTTTGAGTCTATAATTTCAGTCAAGAGTCAACACAGAAGCACAAAATCTCACTAGTCGAGATGCCAAAGAGTTGTTTTTCCCAGTGGGCACAGAATTCTTGAGCTCAAAATAGACAGACAAATGAACAAGAATAACAAGCCAGATTCTCTGCTGTCTTTCACTCCATACAAAAAAAGATCTCTGTAAGCCATTAATCCTTTTACAGAGATCACCAAGTGGCCAGACCACACTACCAAATTGCCAATCACTGCTGCCACAGGAGAGGCATAATTTATTGACCATATACAAAACAAACACAAAACCAGTGGAGAAGAAAATTAAAATTAGGAAAACAGAAATTGAAGAACATTCTGCTGTGCTTCAGATCTACCTCTGAAAGCAGGAAAAGAAATACCTAGACTTGGCAATCCATGAGCTAGAGCTCCCTGGTCATAAGTTGGTCTGGTTCTGTCCAACGAATACACTGGGCATCTTGGTGGGAACTGCAAAACTGTTAAAGGATAACTCTAAAAGAAATAATTAAAAAAGTAGTTATACAAAAGGATTTTATTTAACTCTTTTATTAACCTTCTCTGATAGATGTTACAATTTGTTCCAGGAGAATCCAAACAGCAGACACTTTACAGATCAGGAATATTGACCTTGCAAATGAATGCAAAACTGGCTTTTCTCCAGAGAAGGAGAGTTCTCTCTCCATTGGATAGAACTCAACTCACATGTTAACAGATAATAATCATTTGTATTACCATCTGTTCTCTACAAGTTAACTTTAATCACTACAGAATTCTAAAATAGTCTGATTCAAGATAAAGGTGAGTATCTTTCAGGATCAGACAATCCTCCAAACTCCAGCATTCCATTGAAAGGACATCCATTAATCTTTTTTGCTTATTTCAAAGTGTTACATTTCTCCTTAACACATTACAAACCAGAGGACATAGGATGTACTAGAGGGAGAAGTTTCTGCTCATTCACAGATCTGCTCTACTTCTGGTCCTGTGTTTATCATTCATTCAAAAATATCTACAATCTACTGTGTACTTAGCACAGCACTAGGTGGGGTAAATTTTGAAAATAATGGGTCATGGTCCTTGCTCACAAGGAACTTACAATCTCATTATGGAAATAAGACATACAAAAAAGTAGCCAATAAATATAATAAACTGCAAAATTTTTAGTACAACCAGAAAAGAGGGCAATATACACTAGAAATACATCTGACCATCATTATTGATGCGCTATGTATTTGTGAATTTGCCTACCTACTAAAATTTACCTGTAACTCCAAAACCAATACTTGCAAGTGCTTTTGCATTCATTCATGGACATATGCAGAGTGGTGAAAATTTTTGTTGTTGCATACTCCCAGCTGAGCTTGAAGGAAGCAAAGCTTGCCTTCTTGTTTCAGCCCTCACATTATAAACAACTGTCCTCTTCACAGTCTGTTTAGTACTATGTTTTCCACATTTTTGTGCTTTTGTTGGTGATTTTGCTGTTTAAAATGGTCCCCAAGGGTAGTGCTGAAGCGCTGTCCTAAATGCTTAGGATCCTAAGCACAATTCTGTGATGTGCCTTATGGAGAAAATAAATATGTTAGCTAAGCTTCACTCAGGCTCGGCCACGAATTCAACGTTAAGGAGTCAAAAATCTATACTAAATGAAGTGTCTTTAAGCAGAAACACATATAAACCAAGGTTATGTATCAATTAGGTGGCTAAAATGCGACCAGAGGCTCAGGGGAACCTAGCCCTGTATCCCCACTAGAAGCAATTGTTCGGTATTCACTATCACCGCGTTGGCAGTAACTTTATAGAACATTAACAATCACAAATGATGGGAATCAACTATACTTGTACTGAGGAAAAATGTTTCTCAAGTACATCCGATTTCCTTATTAACATACAAGAGAACAACAACAAAAAAGCCTTCCCAAAAATTTACTCCACTCACTGCTCTCCCAACGAGCCTACAATTGCAGTAACCTTTCCCCCCTCCCCACTTTATTCTTCCTTCTTCCTCAGTTTCCCTCTCCCTATTCTTCCTTCTTCCTCAGTTTCCCTCTCCCTCTCCCCCACTTTATTCTTCCTTCCTCAGTTTCCCTTTCCCTCTCCCTCCTTCTCCCCCTCTCCCTTTCAGAAGGGTCTCCACTTAAAGAATGTTTTCCAATCATCTAGAGCCCTATACTAATATTGAGAGACACGACACACACACACACACACACACACACACACACACACACACTTAAAAGTGAGCCCTGAGGATGTGTTCCAAAATTAACTGCAAAAATCCTTGGTATCATAGTTCTACGGTACACTGTTCCCCACCTGGGGCGTTCGCCTTTTGAATCTCCCAAGGACATCATAAAAATACGCTAAAATACGTTTTTTTTCTTCTTAGCTCTCACAAAGTCACCACCTCCTACCCTCCCGTAGGCCTACACAGAGCTGTTCGGCTCTTAGTTTAGTTCTTGTTTCTTTAAGACAGAAGTCGGGTTTTTGCCCTATTCCGAAATGGCCGCCCATGCTTCCCCCGCTCTGCGCATGCTACTTGAACGCAATTCGGAGTTGTAATTCGCAGACTTTCGCGGCGCAAGATGGGGACTTGGCGGCCGGCGAGCCCGAACCTCCCAGCATGCCTTGCAGCCCGGCCGGGAGTCCCGACGTCTAGTGATGGGGAGCCCCTGGTGCTTTCGGCCGCCGCATCGGGTGTAGAGGTCGAGCCCCGAGCCTGGGAATTGGACGACCGCAGAGGAGAAAATGGAAGCGTGGCGCTGTGTGAGGAGGGGCTACGGCCGCTGTGTGGTGGGAAGAGGCCGGTCAGTAGGGCTGGGTGGCAGGAGGGAGGAGGGAGGGGCGGGGGCGGGCGGCCCGGGTAAACCCGGGGCGGGGCGGGCTGGGGGAGGAAGGAGGAGGAAGAGGGTCCGGGCGGCGGTGCCGCCGGGATGAGCCTCCGGAGACCCCGAGGGATAGGTAAACCCGGCGTGGAGCCGGCGGGACGCCTGGCCGACCCGGGCCGGGCCCGGGGCGATCGATCGCCCGCAGGGCTAGTGCCTTCCCGACCTGGCTGGGCCTTGGAGCCCCGGCCCACTTTCCCCCAGCCCTGCCCCCGAGCCAGCCCGAACCCCCGCCCGGGTCCCCGGCCTCCTCCCAGGCCTCAGCACCCGCCGGGAGCTGAGCGTCCGCGGGGAGGCCGCCGGTCCGCAGTAGGTCCCGGGGCGGCCTGACCCGGAGAGGCGCGCACATCGCACGCACGCCCGGGGGTTTGCTGTTTGCGATGTTAGTGTCTCTCTCTCAAACTTGAGTCATTTGTGTACCAGCCTTTACGATTATTACCGAATTCTCGTTCCACACTTGTGTTTACTGCATTTTTCTTGAAATTGACTCATTTTTTTGAAAAAGCACTTAAGTAGTGCTGCCTATATTAGCATCGCCCCAAGCAGTACCCATGAAATCTTGGGTTTGATGTACTGATTATGGGTTTTTTCCTAATAAATACTTAGATGTGAAAAATCGAAAAGTTTGTGTACCGTATGAAACGGACTGGTATACCGCACCTGGGAAACAGCACTGTATTAATTATTATATATTATGGGGATCCGGTTTTAATCTCCTGTAGTCCGGGCTTGATGACAATTCAGTTCAACAGTGTTTTCCTGAGTACCAGCTGTGTGCCAGGCACTGTGCTAGGCACTTGGGAAGAGGCCAGGATTAAAATGAGTAAGAAAGCTCTGGCCTTGAAGGAGCTTATCGTCTTAAGAGCAAAAGACGTCTCTATAAGTAACTACAAATATGAAGAATAAGTTTTGCAGCCACGAGTATTATATGGCAACATGGTAGCTTATTAGCATGGACCGAGCACCCAAATCTCTATGGCTTTCAGAGTTGTCACAAAGCAGAGTAGCATGCCCATGTCATGCCTTTAAAGATTTACAATTAAGTTGAATTTAGAGAACAATTGGAGAATGCAAAAGTTTATAATAAATTATATAGAACAGCAAAAGTATATGATAAAAATTTTAAATGCCTTTAAAATGAACATATAAAAGTTAAAGAAACAGTAAATACTATTTAAACTAAGTTTCTTTGGTGGTAGAAGTGAACATTATTAACACTGTCTTGGAAGTGTACCTTTAATGAATTCTAGGAAAGGATAGAAGTCCTCTGAATCCAAAATTTTTGCCAGAATAGTATCGTAAGAAGATGGTGCTTGAGTTGTATTGTTTCTTAAGAGTGCCGAGAACAAATTATTCAAGTTAATGATAACACTACTTTGGCGATGTTTTGGATGATCAGTATATTGGTTGGAATGTTGGTGAATTATTAATGAGTAAGCTCTATCCCATTTCATTTCCCTCAAGGAGAAGCATGCCATGAAAAAAAAAAAGATGGAAAAATAAATTATCCACGTGCTGATTAGCAAGAGAGGTAGTTTGGTGAAGTTGTGATAGGTTTTTGTTTTCTTAGCTATACAAATGTTTGGAAAATGTAATCTTGGTTAAAAACAACTGTTCAGAAGCCTGTTTTTACTACAAACCCAAGTTGGAGGAGAGATTGGCTTTAATGGTAGTCAGCTCATCTATTCCATAGTGATTTAACTCTTATGTTTGCTGTGGATTGTATTTATCCAGAGTTTATTAGATACTAGAAGGCTACTCTGAAAACCAGTTTGATGGTTAATCTCTCAGTTGAACTGAGGACTTTTTGAAGTGTATGTGGTGTTTTGGGAGCCTGGAGGAGTCTATGTTAAGTATTTAGAATACCATTCATAGGTGTTGAAGGACAGCTTTGAGGTATTGCTGCTAATAATTAAATCATGGCTGCTTTTGCCTGTCCTTCATAGATCTTGAAGATTTTTTTTTCAGATTCATATATATATATTATATAATTATATTATATAATATATATACATATATATATATTTTTTTTTTTTTAGAGAGAGACAGCACATGAGCAGGGGAGAGGGGCAGAGGGAGAGGGAAAGAGAGAGGGAGAGAGAGAATCTTAAGCAGGCTCCATGCTCAGCTCAGAGTTCTACAAGGGGCTCGATCCCACCACCATGAGATCATGACCTGAGCCAAAATCAAGAGACAGATGCTTAACCAACTCAGCCACCCTAGAAGCCAAAGTTTAAATATCAGGCATTATCTTGCCTTGAGGAGACAGATTTGGATTTAATGTGCTATAGCTGAACAAAAAGTGGTACCTCAAGGAGTGTATTTATTTCTTTTAGATACCCCATGTTTCCCCATCACCAGAAGAGTCTGGGCAGAGATTGGACTACACCGTGGGAGAATCTGCAAAGGTGTTGCTGGAACAGACATATTTCTAGTTGTATGAGGTGGCCTGGACATTATTCTCGTGCTCCTTACCCATACTTCAGTAGTAGGCATTTTTCACTACATTGGAGACCACCTTGTTTGTTTGAGTCTAGAACTCCGTTTCAGTACTGGAACTGGAGACCTGACAGCCTGAGCCACAGCTCTTTGATTCATCTCTCTAGTTACATCATGAACTCTGAGGGAGATGAGCCTTCATCAAAACGAAGAAAACACCAAGGTAAAGGTGACGTTTATCTTGGTGGAGAAATAGATGTAAGCCATAGAAGGAAACTTTCCTATCTGATAATCCTTAAAACCTCCTCCGGGTTTTGAAGTGGTTTAGTATTTGTTTTCAACCCATAGTTTTCTATTAGGAAAAAGGAAATTATTTTTTTAAATGACATCTTGATTTATATCTATTTTTATCTTTTGTGTATTTCTGACAGTAAAAATACAGGAAACTATATATAAAGAGAGAGGGAGAGAGACAGAGAGAGGGGGAGAATGAGGTTGGGAAAGAATGTAGGACTAGATTAAAACATTAAGTTTAAGAATAATTATCAAATCCACTGATTTAAAAACAGGTCCTTAGACTTTCTAGAAATTGGTGTATGTTCTTGGGAGTCCACAGATCTATAAAAAAATTAAATTTCAGGTTTTTATTATTTGCTTATTTACTTTAAAGATTTTATTTTTAAGTAATCTCCACACCCAACATAGGACTCGACCTCACAACCCTGAGATCAAGAGTCGCACGTTCCACTGACTGACCCAGCCAGGTGCCCCTCATGTTTTTATTTTTAATGCTAACTTTTTAATGTAAGACCAAAGGATATTCTTAAAGACACACAATCATTAATTGAAAGATATTTTCTTACAGAGTAAGATTTTAGCTTACTCAATGTATTTATTGTACTGAGGTTTATACATATAATCTTGAGTCTGTGGGATGTCTTATCTTTTAATAAGGGAACCACATCTTTTTCAGCTTTGAGAATGAGTTTTTTCTAAATATGTTGATTATTTCTAGATTTGTCAGATTGTTTACAATTCACTAGACTCGCTCTGTGCTGCCAGCCCTGCCTCCTCCCCCAAAGTATGTATGAATTATCTAAGTGGAACTTGGAGTTGTCTTTCTTACTGGGCTATGTTTTCGGTGAAGATAATTCCTCTGGAGATATTTGAAAATAGACCGTATAAGTGTTTCTGTGTAGAGAGCTAACATAAGTTTGTCAAAGGAAGACGTACAGAGTTAGTCTCACTTGGAAGTCAGAGCTCGAAGGTTAGCTAGACGATTAATTAGTGCTCTTTTAAATAGAAATTCTACTACACATTTGAGTAGAAATTGTAAGCACCGAAAGTGAAAATCTGTTTGTATAATATTTAACCACAGCATGTGTTCATAAACCAATATTCTTTTGAATGAACGAAAGATGTATTGTAGAGGCATTAAAATTAGGTTCCTAAGAACAGTCAATCCATAGCCTGTAAATCTAGGGCTGTATGATGACATGAGATGGCTTTTCATTCATGTATTCGTTGTTGATCAGGTCAGCACACTGCTCTCTTGCTTAGCCTTTGTAAATCTGGTGTGCTCCCAGGTGGAGTTGTGGCTTACTGACATAAGCATGGGCTCAGGAACCACTCCCTGCTCTCATTCTGTCCCACCACTAATTGTGTCAACTTGGACAGGTTATGGAGCCTCTCTGCTCCTTGGTTTCCAAGTGTAAAATAATGCCTACTTTGAAAGCCTGTTGAGGATGAAATGAGACATATCAAAGTGCCTAATACACTGTTGGCTTCATAGTAGGTACTCAGAAAATCGTGGTGGTGGTGTTTTCCCTTTAATGAATGGGGGATGACATTTACATACTGATAAACTTTGATTGCGACCTGACTCTTTATATGTCCATTCTTCCTAGGTATTGTGAATAAGGAAAATGCTCTTCGTTAAGCCATATTTGTGACTTCCGATAATTCACTAATACTTTTCAATCAAGAGAACAGCCTTCTAACTTGCCTATCACTTTAAAGTGGTATTTGAAGGAATTGTGTGACACAATTATGACTTTTTAATTAGGCGCCCTAAAAACCTGATCAGGCCTATTGTTTACTTTCTTTGATTCATCTGTCTTCTCTGCTGTGATCACCTTGTTCCTCCTGACATGGAAGGTATATAAGCTTTTGTAGTGTGACTGTATGTTGTGAAGTAGATGAAGGCCAAAGACTGTCCTCTCTCAGTCGTCTTCCGATTGTCTTCCATGGAACCCTAGCTCTCAAACACATTTCTGTATGTTTATTAAAAGCAAATGTGGTCAGGAGAAAATATGTATTTACCCCATCAGCCAGCCCCAGTCTATTAGGGATTGATGGTCATGACACGAAAAGTAATGCCAAAGAGTTATACAAGCTTGAGAAGGTTGAAAGCCACTCTTGAATTAGATAATCTGATGGTTTCAGTTACTTCAGAAATGGAACTGCAAGAAGAGTTGGCTTACAAACACTTGCCAGGACTATACAATTCTCAGTGCATCTCTGTGCCCTTACATATACATATTTTATAGGAAAATATGAACACCTTTTTTAGACCTTCATTTTTCATATCTTAATATGATGGTGGCTCCAGGGTAGGGCTGTAACTTTGTGATGATGGCTTGCATTTTGTTTGCATGACTAGAGCCCTTTGCATCTCGTATACATACAAAGACTATGATTTGTGGCTAAAAACCATCAATAGACAGTCCCCAATTTACGAATGAATTGTGTTCTAGATAATTAGTTCTTGAGAATCAGTTGTGGATCATCAGTTTCCGTTTTCCCCATACAAACTATGTTACAAATCTCAGGGTAATTCTGTGGAGTCAGTACAATTAGGTGTAGTTCTGGGCCTTCGCAGGTAGGATTCTCTTTATTCAGTGAAGGATAGGGAAGAATATGGTTTCCATCCCTTTCCTGGGTATAGGACAAGTTGTAGGCTAAGTTCTGTAATCCTTGAAGACTTTTGTTGAGTTTGGTTTTCTTTCCTTCCACCTTTTTTTTCTTTACCCTTCTCAGGCGCTTAGTACCTTCATGGTATCGTATGTCTCCCAGCACCATGTTCCACCCAGACCTCACTATTCATAAAAATTATCTTCCTCTTCGAGCCTCTGGTCAAAATCTCTATTCCCTCCATGCAGCAGACATTAAACATGTTTACCAGAGGATATTTAAATTTTTTTTACTTTATTGGCATTTCTACAGAGTTTATTGATACTTTGATTGTAAATATATCATCATTGTAGACGATTTAGAAAAATCATCCACAGTCCTACCACTCAGAAATAACCGCTCTTAAAAATACTGGTGTGTTTCCTTTTGGTCTTTTTTTCCCCTATGTATGGAATATTTTTCCTCAATTTAATTTTTAATTAGTGAATCCTAGGTATTGTAATCCAGTGAAGCGAAAACCTTCATGTAGGAGAAGGAAGATGTTCTAGGACTGAGGTTTTTCATGTAATTTTAATCATGCTTGAAAGTCCATCTCCAAACCTGTTTTCCCAAGTTCTTCCCTTTGTTTTCCCCTTCTGTTGAGCTCATGGAATCTCTAAAACTTCCACATTTTTCTTCATGGTTTCCATGGCAGTAAGAGTATCCTCCTTAATGGTGGGGTGAGAGAGACAAGGTCAAAGGGGTGTATGTACATTTGCGTGTGTGTGCAGGTCGTTTCTAAGTCGAGGACTACCTATAATTGAAAAATCTCGTGCTGTCTGATTCTCCTCTCGTATTGTGTCTTTGCAGAGTGTAAACCATCACAATTCCTGGTCGCTCACTGCATGCTGGGCTCTTCAGCCAGCCCTTACCATTTACTAGCATTCTGCACCCGTGTTCTCTCTAACTTTTGCTTTGGTGTGCATTAAAAAGAATTCTTGTGTTCATTTCGTTTGCATCATTCCACTAAATACTGCTTCCACATGTTGGCATCATACACCCTTCATTCATGTCTAAACCAGAATTCTGAGATGAGTTCTTGCTAGAACTTAATCATTTGATGATCTTATCTTACTCATAGGAAATAAAATATAGTGCAAAATCGTCTTATTGAACAGTCAACTGTGACATTCAAATACAGTTGACCTTTGAACAATACACAAACTGCATAGGTCCACTTACACGTGTGCTTTTCTGATAAGTATGATACAGCACTGTAAATGTATTTTCTCTTCTTTATGATTTTCTTAATAAGGATTTCTTTTCTCTAGCTTACTTGATTGTAAGAATACAGTATGTAATACATATAACATACAAATTATGTGCTAATCTACTATTTATGTTACCAGTAAGACTTCCAGTCAACGGTAAGCTATTACTAGTTAAGTTTTGGGGGAGTCAGAAGTTTTATGCAGATGCTTTTGAGGTGCTTTTGACCCCCCCCTCCCCCCGCATTGTTCAAGGGTCAACTGTATATTGTTATGGTTATGAAGTTGCTGAGCTTATCTGGCAGAGCCACTTGTTAACCATAAGTAAGTGAGAAACCAGGACCCCTGTTCAGTCTTAGCTTTATTAACACACTCTCAAGTCTCCAAAATGACTTGCCAGATCCTTTTAAACTTGTTTTGTACCTGTTGGTCAGTCATTATATCATTTTACTGCCTTTGTAATCAATTTGATGACAACTTCCAGTTACTTAGTGCTATGTTGCCATTTCCTAGGGGAAAACGTTCTGCTCATTGCCTGTAGGAGTTTTTAAAAGGCAAGAAAAAACTGACATACAGGAAAATTTATGGTTTGTTTTTCATTAACTCTTTATATGTTGTTCAATATATTTTAACAGGCACAATACAACGGCATTGGGAATATATATGTAACCATAATAAAGACAAGACGAAGATCCTAGGAGACAAAAATGCTGACCCCAAATGTGAAGACAACGATAACAAGTTTGACTTCTCAGTGATGTCCTATAATATACTTTCACAAGATTTATTGGAAGACAATTCACACCTCTATAGACACTGCCGGCAGCCAGTTTTACACTGGAGTTTTAGGTTTCCCAATATTTTGAAAGAAATTAAACACTTTGATGCAGATGTAAGTGCAGAATATCATCAAAATTCTTCACATAAAAGTTCACTTGTGTACTGAATGGTTTTATCCCTTTCGTTTGTGGTATGAGAAGGTTTTAAATACAGTGATGGAACAGTTTTTAACAACGTAACATGACTTCCAAAGAGTCGTTTGCTAATGGTTGTTGGTATAAATAATCACTAAAGTTTCAAAAAAGATCCAAAAAGTTCTACTTATCCGTCAGTTTTGAGACAGGGACTGGCAGTATATGAAGTATTTATTTAGTAACGGTTTCCTTTGACTTGAAATGTAAATCATTCTTGTAAAAATCTAGATGATGGCATTCAAAGAAATGACCTCCAGAAAGTACTAGAAGGACATAGTACTAAGGAACATTTTAATTCAAGAAGGACTTAGTACAAAGGAACATTTTAATTCAAGAAAAAGACTCCAACATGTAAATTAAAAAGATTTCTTTGGGGAAATACAAGTTTCAGATAGTAAGAGAGAGAGCTTCGTGTATTTAAAGGCCACGGTTTGGGGGACTGATCAAATTTGGAAACGTTAATTTGATAGTTAAAAAGAAGAAAAGGATTATGTCTTTTATTTCAAGTTTCATTAGGTTTTTAGAATTTTAAAAGCCTGTTTTTAAAGATGAAAGCACCAGAAAGTTCATATTTGGTCTCTGTTTTAATTCACACCATGTTTTTCTTCCAAGGTACTTTGTTTGCAAGAAGTTCAAGAAGATCATTATGGAGCAGAAATCAGACCCAGTTTGGAATCTTTGGGTACAATGTAACTTTTATTTTAGCCAGATTTATTTTGGAAGATTTGCGTGCTGTGAAAGCATAACTTGCTAACAAAGATGTGTGGTATATTGGGCAAAAAAATCTTAATTTTGAAAAAACTTAATATCCATTTCAAAAAGTCAGGAAGAGATTGCGGTATTTCAAGTGGAAACTTTTGTGTTCATATAGCATTTTAATTCAAACAGAAAAGCATGTGAGAATCTCTTATTAGCTTCCTTTCTAGTAGTTGCTCTACCCACAGCTAGACCTCTCAGATTCTAAGTTCTGTATCAGAGATCATTCTGTCTGATTAGCTAATGGGTAGAAGCTAAAAACCTACTTGATAAGTGAACACTTCTAGAAACAGTGCATCTGTTTGAGAAATGCTGCCTACTTTGCATTCCTTCCTCGGCAAATATTTTTTGAATGCCTACTATATCCTATGCACTGTGGTGGTACAGCAGTGAGCAAATAGATAAAAAGGCTCTGTCCTTGTGGAGCCTACATTCTGGTGGAGGAAGGCTGACAACGAGTCAAATAAATACTAAAATAGCACACTAGGTAATGATAATTTTGGAGACAAGCAGGAAAGTAGAATGGGTCAGGTTTCACTCTTAAACAATGATCAGAGAAGGTAGGTAACATTCGAGCAAAGACTTGAAGGAGGTGAAGGAACAAGCCACGCCTGTAGCATTCCAGACAGCGGAAATAGCAAAGCAAAGACCCTGAGGTAGGAGTGCTTCAAAGCAGGTGAGGAGGCAGGTGCGTGTTGAGTGGAACCGGGGAAGAGTTATAGGCAAAAAGGTCAGAGATGTGCCATAGCAGGGGGTGGAGATGGTGGTGGTAGATTATCGTAAGCCCTTATATAGTCTCTGTCACAACTTTTACTAGGATGGAAATGACAGCGTGTCGATGCACATTAACATATTGGAGACTAAAGTCCGCAAGTCAAGAGACCCATTCCTAGGACCTAGACCCAGTCCCAAACTTAACATCCTACATTGTTAATGTTTTGCAGGATACACTTTGATAAACGTTGTTCAAAGATATCAGGAGAGCTGTGTTTTGCCATGTGTATGTTTATAGTGGTAGTCCCTTGTGTTAAATTTATTCCTTTCTTATAGGTTACCACTGTGAATACAAGATGCGGACAGGAAGGAAACCCGACGGCTGTGCCATTTGCTTCAAACATTCCAAGTTTTCACTCTTATCAGTGAACCCAGTGGAATTCTACCGCCGTGATGTCCCTCTGTTGGACAGAGACAACGTTGGATTAGTGTTACTCCTGCAGCCCAAACTTCCACGTGCTGCCTCTCCTGTGATCTGTGTAGCTAACACACATCTCTTGTATAATCCAAGGCGAGGGGATATTAAGCTGACCCAACTGGCGATGCTTCTGGCAGAGATTTCCAGTGTTGCCCATCAGAAAGACGGCAGCTTCTGCCCTATCGTCATGTGCGGTGACTTTAATTCTGTTCCTGGTTCTCCACTCTATAGTTTTATAAAGGAGGGAAAATTGAATTATGAAGGACTCGCCATCGGAAAGGTAAGTGCTTGCTTCATGGTTAGTAGGAGATGGACGTAGTCTCTGTTCCTGTAGCGTGAGGATCGTTGTCATACGGCTATTGAAAACCTCAGATGACCCAGTACCCTCACTTCACCAAGCTATGATGATTTTCCCAACTACTAATGAGTAATTGTGTTCACTTGGTTGAATTTCAGCTTTCCCATCTATCTGTGGCAACATTCTGCTTGGAGGAATTGGCAGGCAGCAAAATATCCTAAATGGGGGAGAAGAAGAAAAAATAAAAGCATTGACAGACAGTACTTCGTAAAGGGGCAGTTGGCCGGCTCAGTCAGTAGAACATGTGACTCTTGATCTCAGAGTCGTGAGTTCAAGCCACATTGGGTGCGGAGCATACTGAAAGACTAAAACTTTAAAAAAAAATGCTTCATAAATAAGGAACTATTCATAAGGGGGTGGAACAGAATTTTGAATGCTGGATGTGGACAGTGTAGTTGGCAAAACAGTAATTTAATATTTCTTTAGTATGCACATCTTCCTTTTCATAATAGTAAATATTTTAATTCCTTAGCTGCCTATATCCCATGTTTATCCCATGTTTTTTTCTTCATTGTGCTCTCTGTTGCTTCAGATCATTTATTTCATCTTCAGGATTTTAACCAAAATAAACTCTCCACCACTGAGTTTTCAGTGATGGTTTAAAATTTTGTGAGAGTTGATCTCTCTAAGTATTTTATATAATAGGAGCTCTGTTGCAGGGAGCAAAAACGGGGGTGCAGCATTAGTCTAAAGCTATAGATCATGTAGATGTCCAAATTAGAATAACATGTGTAGGAAAAGATTGCCATTTTTATGTGAACAGTAACTTTTTTCTGAACTATATTTGAATAAGATTTTGTAAAGCACAAATAATCACTTACTATGATAAAGAAAGGGTAATATTTACCATTCTTGGATTTCCTCTTCTTATTTAAGACATAAACTTTTCAATACATAAACTACTTAAAATCTGTTCGCTTAAGATACCTGTTGAAATTTTGTTTAGGTATCTGGCCAGGAACAGTCTTCACGGGGACAAAGAATTTTATCTATTCCAATTTGGCCCCCAAACCTAGGTATCTCACAGAACTGTGTGTATGAGGTACAGCAGTTACCAAAAGTAGAAAAGACAGGTAAGTGTTTGCAGTATATTTTGCCAGTCTCCTTGATAGTAGTGTTCCCTTTGAAGACCTAAAACTAAATTTTTCAAGGGATGCCATCTCAGGGATGAATATTCATAGATAAAAACATAATGCTTACTTGTTTAATTCTTTGTTAAAGAACTCTAAATTTACCATTTTTAAGTTGACCTTCCAGAATTATCTGCATGAATTACTTGCATGTTGTTTTGGAAATCAGTTTTGCTAATTATGGAGACCATCAAAACATATAGATTCCCGGATGAAACATTTAACTAGGCATCCTATCTAAACTAGATATATCTTAAATATTGTTCCTAGCCTAAGAGGACTATTCTGTGGCAAACTAGAACAAAAGAGTATATTGATAGTTTAATATGTTTCTCTTTGTTCTTACAGATGGTGATCTGACACAGACAGAGCTGGACAAAACAGAGGTCCTAGTGACAGCTGAAAAGTGAGTTCTGAAAAGCCAACAATAGACATTTACTAACTTTAGTTGGGTAAAAAAATCATTTCTCAAAAATCTCTTTGGATAAAAAATGAAAATTATGTTATTCCATGCTGATGAAGAAAACTGGCTCTTGAGTCAAATAGACCTGCGTTCCAGTCCTAACTTTGCTACATTTTAGCTGTGTAATTTTGAGCAAGAAAATTAAGATCTCTGCGATTCAGTTTCCTTACCTATAATTTGGGTAGTTGTGAGGATAGCATGAGATAAAGCATGGAAAGCTTGATGTATGACTCTTACGAGGGGCTTAAGGCAGTGTTATTTAAAGCAAAGAGCCTGTCCCTGCACCTGGGCCAGCTAGTACTCAGAAATTGATCGCTATTACGTGCTTTAACAAAGGTCAAGATCACAGGAAAATACCATGCTTAGTTAGCCTCCTTTGACTTACTGGATCTTACAGTTTGTAGGGGAATTGACCCAAAAAAAGGATATACCAGCATAAATAATTATATTTAAATTTTATAAATACTTTATAAAGACATTTACATCTCTTAAACTACAGGAAAGGGTTGTCAAAGGTGGAGGGGGTGAAGATGCCTGGATTACCGGTTATCAAAGATGCATGAATATTTGGGGCTATGGTTGAGAAACAGATGAATATTAATACAACAGGATGGAGATCTTATCTTACCTCTTTGGGAGATTCTTGAAATGTCTTGATTTTATATCGTAGCCCTTTTGTTCATATTTTAATTTTAATGTTTGTTTTAACATTTATATTTAGGGACCAAATTAGAATCACCTCTTACTCATTTTATCTGCTTCTTCTCAGTCTTACTATATTTTGTATACCTTGTTTTGACAAAATATTCTCTCATATGTAAGAACCTAGTAAGATAGGAAGTAATAGTTTTTGAAATTTTAAAAAAGAATATTGAAAAATTCATGATTAAACCTTTCAAATATAGTAAAAACTTCCCTGAGTAAGATTAATAAAAAGGCTAATATGACTAACAAATATTTGGTTTTGAGTAATTCTAAAATGTTTTTATAACAAAATGGGGTATAAGAAAAGATACTTTTAAGTATCTGTATATAAATATAGTGTGCTTATATGCAGAGCTTATATCTATAAACCAAAAAATTGATAGAGAACAGTTTGCAGGAGGCACATTGTACATTTAATAGTATTGTAAATATAAGTCCTTAGACATAAAATGTTGCTAAAACTTGAAAGTTAGGGCATTTTGAAACAGTTACCTTTGTTCTTTGACCTTGAGCTTTTTTCATTCTTTTAATGTTTATCTTTGAGAGAGAGAGAGCACGAGCAAGGGAAGGGCAGAGAGAGAGGGAGACACAGAATCCGAAGCAGGCTCCAGGCTCTGAACTGTCAGCACAGAGCCCAACACAGGGCTTGAACTCAGGAACTGTGAAATCATGACCTGAGCTGAAGTTGGATGCTTAACCAACTGAGCCACCCAGGCGCCCCTGACATTGAGCTTTTTAAAAAGCAGGGCAGCATCTTTATATGTGTATCTTAAGCACCTAAGATAGTGCTTAGAACTTAGTAGGTATTTGTTAAATTTTTGTTGAATTTTAGAAAGTTAAAAAAATTTTTTCCATGATATAAAAGACCTTTAATCTTCAAGATATGTTTATAGGAAATGATTTTTAAACCCTTTATTTAGTACATCACATGTATGTGTAGCATGGGATAAATATAAACCGTTACAGAAGCTGTTTTAAGATGCAGTACAAAATTATCTGATATATCACAGCAAGAATAATCATAGAAAAATATGGCCCTCTGACAATGAAAGTCTGGCGAACTCTACATAACATTCATAAAGGCCACTTTTTCTTAAAAACACAACAGGAGCGCCTGGGTGGCTTAGTTGGTTGAGCATCCAACTCTTGATTGTCCTCTCAGGTAATGATCTCAGGGTCACAGGATCGAGCCGTGCATCAGCTCTGCACTGAGCATGGATCCTGCTTAAGATTGTCTCTCTCTCCCTCTCTCCCTTCCCGCCCCCGAGCCTCTCTCCTGTCTCTCCCCCTCCTCCCTCTTCCTCTGCACCTTTCCTCCATTTGTGCGCTGTCATTAAATTAAATTAAATTTATAACAACAAATAACTTATAAATTGTTTTAGAATACGTATTAGTAAGTGGGGGCTCTCAAATATGTTACAATTAATAATAAATCACATTTGTATGTTGATTATTGAGCTTTTTCCCTCTGTGTGTCACAGCCTTGTTAGTGGGTTTTGGATATCCCTACATGAATAAATGAATGTCAGATTGTGATATTGTCCCTTTTAAAAAGCTTGTCTGAATACCTGGTTTTGTCTGGATATTAAGTGAGAAAGTGCTTTAAAAAGGAGAAATTCGGGGCGCCTGGGTGGTGCAGTCGGTTAAGCGTCCGACTTCAGCCAGGTCACGATCTCGCGGTCCGTGAGTTCGAGCCCCGCGTCGGGCTCTGGGCTGATGGCTCAGAGCCTGGAGCCTGTTTCCGATTCTGTGTCTCCCTCTCTCTCTGCCCCTCCCCCGTTCATGCTCTGTCTCTCTCTGTCCCAAGAATAAATAAAAAACGTTGAAAAAAAAATAAAAAAAAAAATAAAAATAAAAAGGAGAAATTCTAGGGGTGCCTGGGTGGCTCAGTCAGTTGAGCCTCCGACGTCAGCTCAGGTCATGATCTCGTGGTCTGTGGATTCAAGTCCCGCATCAGGCTCTGTGCTGACAGCTCAGAGCCTGGAGCCTGCTTCAGATTCTGTGTCTCCTTTCTCTCTCTCTCTCTCTCTCTCTCTCTCTCTCTCTCTCTCTGCCCCTCCCTCATTCACCCTCTGTCTCTCAAAAATAAATAAACATTAAAAATAGTAATAAAAATAAATAAATAGGAGGAGTTCTAAAAATCAAAAACTTGATGGATGCTAAACACTTTTTCTTTTCATTTTAGATTATCTTCAAATTTACACCACCATTTCAGCTTGTCGTCTGTTTATTCACATTATTTTCCTGACACTGGAATTCCAGAAGTGACCACTTGTCATTCCCGAAGTGCCATAACTGTGGATTATATTTTCTATTCTGCCGAAAAGGAAGACGTTGCTGGGCAGCCAGGTAAAGAATGCGTGTGATCTTACATTGTGCCTGAGAATACAGTAACTAAAACCTCAGGGCTGAGGCTGAGAGGGTCAGCTAAACATCTGGTGAAGTTCTAGACTTAAAAGTTTAAAATATTTTGAAATCGGTAATATATTTGAGTTAATCAGCTAATCACCTGCAAAACACAGAGGCAGTGATGCACCTCAAAGCAAGTTGTTGCCTACAATGTCTGTCCTTAGTGCCTCCTTCCGGTTCCAGTCAGCTTCTTGGTTTTCATTTTATTGGTTTTACTTGCCATAAGTGTACTGTTTTTCTTGTGACAGCAACATCAGATAGTTTTGTACTTAAGTTTTACTGAGACATGCTGCCTTCATTGGAGGACCTTGCCTATACTGCCAGCAATAGATAGTGTTGTCCTGTCGACCCTGGAATACTGGATCTTTCCAGATCGATAAGTCCATTATGTGAATACGTGGTTTCAAAAAGCGAAGGTGATAAAACACTTTTCCTTGTATGATTCAGTGAAAGTAAGGTTTTAAATATTAGCCAAATGATTTGATGTGGAGAAGAAAATGCAGTTTAAAATGACTGGCAGTCAAAAAAATACCATTCAGAAAACTTCGAAAGTCCAAAATGTGGGCAGATGTTTTGTCTTTTCTGATTCCACCCCCCTTTTTTTTTTTACTACTTTCCTTTTTTCCTTTTTTCCTTTTGTCTCCTATTTGTGTTTTCCTTCCTACTGAGGATAACTATTAGTAATACTCAGGACTTGGTTTACCCTGCCCACTAGAGCGAGTCTAGGAAATAGTCCTCCTGCTTTGAATTTGTTGTAGGGGTAGTTGTCATGCTGTAAGTGTTCACTAGGTGGCGGGAGTGTGCCATGGACCAGCATCTCCAATGATCCTGTTAGAATACGTCCTCTTTCTCTGCTGTGGGCACTGACTCTGTGGGACCAAAGTATACTAATTTTTCTTTAATGTTTATTTTTGAGAGAGAGAGAGAGAGAGCATGAGCAGGGAGGGGCAGAGAGAGAATCCCAAGCAGGTTCTGTGCTGCCAGCTGTCAATGCCACCCAACTGGCTGAGCCACCCAGGTGTCCCCAAGGTTTACTAATTTATTCTCTCTCCAGTCACCTTATAAACTTCCTACTCCACCATGGCTGGATCTTTCTGCTTTATACAACTACAGAATAGTTGATGAATGAATTTATGTAGTTGTCAATCCCAAATAACTTCTAACATTATCTTTACACTGATACTTTTTTTAAAGATGACTTGCAGGGGTATCTGGCTGACTTGGTTGGCAGAGCTTAATCGCAGGGTCATGAGTTCAAGCCCCATGTTGGGTATAGAGATTACTAAAGAAAACAAACAGAAAAATAAGATTATTTGTAGAACTGAAAACAAAAAACTCTGAACTAGAAAAAAACAAACATCTGAAACTGCTGTGTGTCTGAGAATTATAATTAGGTTATAACTCAATATGAAATTTAATCATGCGGTGCTGGATGGCTCAGTCAGTTAAAGCATCTGACTCTTGATTTTGGCTCAGGTCATGATCCCAGGGTTGTGGGATCAAGCCTCGCACCGGGCTTTGCACTGACAGCACTGGGCCTGCTTGAGGTTCTCTTTCTCCCTCTTCCTGCCCCTCCTCTACTCACACGTGCACTCCCTCTCTCTCTCCCTATCAAAATAAATAAACTTCAAAAAATTAAATGAAATTTAGTCATATTCTAAGAACTGTTTCCTATTAGACTTCTAGAGGGATCTGAAGTTCCTGATCATCATTTTTTAAAAAAATAAAGACTTGTGTGATTCATTTACAGTGACCTGTTGACACAGTTATGCTAAATATTAATGTGTTTCTTTAACGTAGGAGCTGAAGTTGCTCTGGTTGGTGGCTTGAAACTTCTGGCCAGACTATCACTCCTTACAGAACAAGACTTATGGACTGTTAATGGACTTCCAAATGAAAATAACTCTTCGGATCATCTGCCTTTATTGGCTAAGTTCAGACTTGAGCTGTGACTCTTCTTTGATGACACATATACTTTTGTGTCCAATTTGTATTCTTTTCACAAAGTGTAAAATAGCTCTTGAGAGTTTGCATGTTTATTTTTGCGCTGTGGAGTTTCGGAAGAGGTTCTGTTCAAGGCTTCAAACAGATGTCGGAAGAAACAAGTTTACAACAATTTTCTTTGTAATAATGAAAAAGTATTTTCCTGACCAGTGAGTTCTAAATGCTCCCTCCTTGTTGTAAAAGAGTTGTAAATATTTTTTATCCTAAATCCCAGTAAAATTGACAGTGATTTTTAAATATAGCGCATCCTCTAGTGTTAGTAAAGAATTTCAGTTGATGTTTTTGGCAAGCTTTACAGTGGATCCAAAGTATCTCTGAGTTCTTGCAAACCACAACTCATTTCCCTTCCAGAAGGCTTGATTTCATTGTGTGGACCATCTGTTTGTCAAGTCCTAATTCATCTCAGAAATCACTGGGTCGTTCACAAGTGTCTAACCAACCATTTTAGTTTGGTTTTGAGGGGGCGTAATGATGCTTTCTAAAATTGTACAAATTGCTTAATCCAGCTTATTACTATCCTGAGCCATGTAATGTGTCTACATTTTGTTGGGAAATGTAGTAGGAGAGGAGTTTTACACATGCCGTCTCTTTTCCATCCTGTGGGACAGACCATTCCAGCATGCCGGAGAGAGAGGCAGAGACTGGGTTTTAACGCTTTCATTTCCCTAGCAATTTTTTTTTCCTTTTTTCTATTCCATTTCAGGAAGACATCCCTAGGTTGGGGGAGAGACTTTATTTTTCTGAACCAGTTCTATAGAAATTTATTTTATTAGGAAGCTTGTCTTTAGAACAAAATGTCAGCTATAAGATTATTTTGGTTTTGCCTCAGATACTTAGGAAGCCCACAAAACTAGTGGGGAGATACCAACTTGGAGACCTAATACTCTCAAGTAGTAATTTAAGCTTAGTGGTTTTGTTTCTAAGATGTTAGCTACTTTGTTTTCTTTTATCATGAGGCCGCAGTGTGCATGGTGCTGACATTTTTTTTTTGTAAAGTGGTTAAGAGCAGGTCTAATTAGCCCACAGCTGGCACTATGTGAATGTTTGAATCAAAAATTTTAAAATCGAAAAAGTGAAAATGTCCCCTTTTTTGAGGCATTAGGATCAAAGAGTTATGTGCGTTTTTACTAAGTAGTAATTTTATATTTGAATTACACTGAATTATAAAAGTTTCTACAATGGGCGTTCTTCGTAGAATGACTCCTGTGAAATTAGAAAGCAGTAGTTCCTCCAAGTCCTGGACTTCAAAGGTTTTTGTACGAAAGTATATTGACTACAGTTATTTTTTAACAAAATAAATCAGATGACTACCTGAACAAAGCATGTGGGTTATAAGGATTTGCCTAGTAAAAATTGTAATAAGCAATTATTTTTAAATGTTTCATTTCTCACTTTTTTGGGTTTTTACTTACAGTATTACCTGTAGTTTTAAGATTTTCCACATTTTCTAGTAACAGTTTGCAGAATATTCAGTGTTCTAATTAGCAGATATTGTTGCTGTCAAATAATAATAGTGTAATTAATCCCTTTTAATATTGGAGAAAGAAAAAAGAAAATTCATTAGGTACCGCTTTGTGTTACGTGAGTTTATTAACAAATAATTTTGTGTATAGGTCATTGTTGGCAAACTAACATCCCTGAAAACCTCTGTGAAAACTTAATGTTTTATATCCTGATTAATATATTGACTTTAGGCCCTTTTCATGTGCTTCACTTTGTAGAGTTGATCCATAAAAATGCTTTCTACTTTAACCTATAAAGTGTAGTAGTGTTTTGTGAACTGGAGGCCAGAGCGTCCATGTAATAACCTTCCTACAGGTTTTTAAAGCTCCACTAAAATTATCTACTTGTCTTTACTTTTTACGGTCAGAAGAATTGGAAACTCTGTTGGAGCCTTGTACTTACCTGCCAAGAGCATTTAAACCTGGTTCATTGCGGAAGCCAGATCCCCCCAGTCTGAAGTGCTGTACTATCCAAGTTTTAAAATGGAAAGAGACACTGTTGAGTAATGAATTTTGGTTTTACTGTACCTTTTGATATCAACATACTATGCATGTTTTAAATCTTGTCTTTTTTTCTTTTTCTTTTTCTTTTTTTTTTTTTTTTTTTTTTGGAATTTAGCAGCTGTCTGCTTTTAACCCTTTGCTTTCCTAAAAACCCAAGTTAGAGATCCAGAGAGTTCAAGGGGTTGAACGAACAGAAAAGTCCAGTCATTTGCACTGTGTCCCTGTGAATCACCTAATAAATTACTACACTAGTGCATCTATGGCTGAAGGTTTTGTGGCAGGCGTGCTAGGCTGCATATGCTGGGCTGTTGCCCCTTCTAAACTATTTCATTACCCTGAGCCTGTATTACTTAGGGTGATGCTGAGATGTAAGTGAATTAAGATGTGGCAAAACAGAATAGTGTTTAATAAAGAGTCTGAAAATTGTGGAAGAAGACAGGGATGAGACAGTGATAAACACGTTTGCCAGGACAAGTATGTAGTCAAAGGACAAGAAAAAAAATAAATCACACCATCTTACATTCTTGGAAGAAGAACAATCCTTCAGTTTCCAGGATGGTTTTATTAAAGTCCCATGCTGTGTATAAACATACAAGTGATGAGAAAAACATTAACTTGAAACATGCACTTATCTGGCATTCTCTAAAATACCATTATACAAGTTTTCCTTTACTTAGAAAAATACCCACTAAAACAATCACAGTTTTCCTTAAAGATTTAAAAAAAATGTATTGGCCAGAACAAAGTCCAGGAGAATAAACAAGATTCTGAATTGTGTGTCAAAAAAACTGTACAAGGTTGTACATAAAACTATAGCTTACAAAAGCCTCGGGTATAGTAAGAATACAGAATTAAGATCTCCAAAGTTCTATTTACCAATATCTATTAATAAAATCCTTATGAAATAATTGACTTAGAAAAAGTGAAATGCTCATGATTTCAAAGTGTATAGAAAATACTAAATATCACTTTCTGAAATAAAGTGTACTCAAAACAGCACAACATGTAGTCTAAAATCAAGATTTCTGTCATCCATTTAAACTTTGCCATGTATCCCCATAATGGCTTGAGCACAAAACTTCTCTTGCATGAATAACTTTAAATACTAGATTCAAATCATCTCATAGATTTCCTTTTTATCTTTTGAATTATAGCCAGTCTTAAAATCCATTTTGGGGGGTAAATCATGTCATGGTTTTTGTTTTTTGTTTTTTTTTTAACCTTAGTATCATTTTAATTAAATTATTGCACTAGAATTTAGGAGTTTGGTGCCTGTCTCAAATCTTTTAGAAATTAACATAATTCCATAGGCATTGAAAACAGAATGAAAACTAAGAGTATTTTAAATTAATTTTCCTGTTTCTGCCACGAACACTTGCTTTGGGGAAATGAATCTTAAAATCAAGGAGTGGAAAAAAATCAGGTTACTAATTGAATCATCAAGACAGTTGGCAGTTTTAAGGCTTATACATCAGAATATTAGAAATGGTCTGTGTACCTGTTCTCTTACCCATTTTTGTGGGAAACAAGGCTCTGCAACTACTGACCTTTTCTACTTTGGATGGGACAGTACTTGAGCAACACTTGGAAAATCCTATTCCAGGCTCTTAGAAAATCCTTATTCTAAGCTACTTATACTGCAGTGGTGTAAGTGCAGTGGTATAAATACTTACTGGAGATAACAAGATTTCACATTGATAAACATAAGATATGTAAATCTTGTTTTTCATACATAAAAGGAGCTAAGTCGGGATTGTTTTAGAAGAAGAACGAATTGACTAATTCAAATGAGTTTGCCTTACGAAGACGTATAAAGAAACCTCATTTTAAACTCTGATAATAGTATTCTTAAAGTGATCAAGTTCAGAATTTTTAACTTCTGTACCTTCACCTAGTTGAGATGTATGCTTACTCGGTACTTTTCATGTAAAGGACATTAAATGTCCTTCTTTTTCAAGAAAATACTGTCTGTTGATGCCATTGAGTTTTAGCATAAAGCGAGCGCGTGCATACGTGGCCAAAGGACGAAGTCACCTTCGGTGGTTTTACTGGTCAAGAATCAAGCAGATTCTTACTTTTTTTACTCCCTTTCTGAAATCACCTTCAGTGAAAGAAAGCCAGAGAGGAAGCACTGAGACTAAAATAACACTTTTGTTGACTAGTAGACTTCACTTAAATACGCCTGTGGGTCTCACGAGTTGGCATGGCGGCTGAGGAAACACAGATGCAACAGAAGCATACTCCTGATATTGCTAACACAGATTTGGCTGTTAGAGTTCTTCTGTGTGGCCCGCAGCCGGAAGTTCCACTGTGACCACCATATGCAGGCCACATACTCCTCCTGCCCTTGATGGACTACATCAGGCTATAAGGTGTAACACTGTACCTGAGAGACTTTTCCATTTTAAAAAAGGTTCTGCTTCTCTCATTCACTGCATTTTCCAATTGCTAGTTCCTAAATGTCACGAAGTGGTACTTTAAAAAGCAAGGTACTGGAAAATGATCACATCGTGCCACACTTGGTCTTAATATAAGACATCGGAACACGTCTCTACCAGCTGTGAGTCCTTCAGAATCAAGGTCTGACTCAGAGTTCAAAAATCAGATGGAACGTTGAAGAGAAAGGTTATCTGCTTCTCCAGGCTCTCTACTGATCCACTGCGGGCCTCTGCCTTTCTGAGTGTGTGACTGTCAGAGGTCGCTGCAATATTGCTCACTTTGTGTCACGGCGCTATGACCTCTTGTGCTTTTTTTTTTTCTTTTTTGCTGGAGTTTGCAAAGTTTAAATGTCAGTGACAGAACATAGACTACCTCCTGCACGTGCTTTTTGTTTTGTTTTGAAAGAACAGAAACCGCTGTCCGTGAATGCTTTAAGAAAGATTAAGAAGTAGTTCCAACATCCTGAAAATAGTTTCCCATACTGCCAGAAGAATTTCAGTGCTTTTTTTTTTTAGTAAAACACTTGATATAATAACCTTAAATCTCATTATGTGTGCACCAGGAAAAAATTCCAAACTTTGTGGAGATCCCCATTGGAAATATCGGGGAAGCAATACAAATAGAATATAAAAAAAATGAAAACACCATTAAGTTTGCATATCTGATGTCAAGATGCTGAGGTAATATTGACTGCTTAAAAAAAAAAAAAAATCCCACCAATCTTTGCCTCTGTTATTGCTGAAAAAGACATTAATACTGACTGAGTTACCTTACTATATCAAAAGTAGGAGGGAGGGTTTCATTAACATTTCCTACCGGTGAGGCATAATGTTCAAAAGCAAGTAAACAAAAACAGGTGAATGGGAAAATATAAAACTACAGTTTATGGTATTACCCTTTCTATCTGTAGTGAGGGAGTCAGTCCAACTGCAGTGGGCTTTCTTACTTCAGCCTTTCCATGGTTGCCCCTTCGTGAATTTTCTTTCAAAGTTAATTGTTGCCCCCCACTCCGCTTCCACGTCCAAGTGAATCCGTAAAAATAAAATCCACAGGTTCTCCATAAATAGTTGCAGTTCCTCCTGAAGATGCTGGGGTAAAGTGCAGAGAGAAGCACCAGAGAAGCCCCCTTGTTGGCTGATATGGCTTGCCTAAATTCGGATTTGGTAGCCCACTTCATTCAGCGTGCTGAGGTCAGCCACCTTCTTCTCAGGCAGTGCAGGCCTAAGGGACCAAGAAAGGTGGTAGAGTGAGGGCATGGGAGAGAGAAAGGTCACTTAGACTCTGGGAACTCTGTTTCTTTCTCCTAACCCTTCTGGTGCTTGTCCCCTCCACCCCCACCCCCCCACCAGCCTGAGTTCCCAGCTCAACCTCGTGTTCTCAGGTCCACTTCTATGGGATCTAGGGAACGTTTTCACAGGCTTTTGATGTACAGTTCAAAAGCATTTTGGGGTTGCCAAATGAGTTTGTCCAACCTGAAGCCTGAATTCGGTCACACTCTAACTTCTGAAACCCAGTTATCCGTAAACCTTGCAAGGGTCTAAAAAGTTACATCTAATACGGTAGAACTAAAAACCTGAGCCAGATTGTCCTTGAATTCTTAGCTTCCTGATGTTTGTGCCCCGGGGGAAGCCCAGCCACTAACTTCAAGACCTCTCAGGTGACAGATTCGCAGGGAGAGATTCTCTACTATCTTTGAGAGAGGGTTACTGTTCAGGCCTGAATGCATAAAGTCGGGGCAAATCCTTTACAATTCATCTGAAAAAGCATGTCAGGTGTGGAAACTCATTCAGTGGCAAATCATCTCCTCTCTAAATACATTTTCTGAAGTACTAAGCATTTATGTGAAGTCATGTAAGAAAGTACTTCAAGCTGGTAAAGGAAAATCAGAGGGTGCATCATCTGTCTTCATTAAAGACATTTCCTCTATGATTTCCCAATATAAAACTATGCCTAAGCATTCGACGACTTAGCTCACAGTTTCCCCATTTCTCAGTGAGCCTCCTACCCTCTTTGAAAAGAGAGAACTGAGATTAAAAACCAAGTTTAGCAAAACAAAAAAACAAAACAAAACAAAACAAAAACAACCAACTTTAGCATATTCAGTGTGGCTAGTGAGTCCTAATTCAAAAGTTTATAAGAAGACTGAAGACATTTTTACACTACACGTGAACCTTGTTTTAAGTGTTTGAAGAAAAGAGACCAAAATGAAAATATAATTGTTTAAAAGTTTCTTGCTTTATCCTTTGAAAGGCTTCCTAACAGCAAACAGTTTTCCCTTGGCATGAACGTGGTCCAACTCATTCAACGTTATCAGAGCCAGAAATGAACAGCTAGCTTCCATCTAGGGTGCTGCTTAAGGATAGGCTTCACATTTTGGCAACAAGTTCTGCCCCCTACATATTCTCATTCTCTCTGTCTCTCCCTCTACCTCCATCTCCTCTCACTCTCTTCCTCTTCACCTCCCTCCCTTTCTTTTTTTCAGACATATCCCATGTCAACAGTCTACGAACATCCCTTCTGAAACCTGATTATTCAAAGTAGTCAAGAAACCTTCCCTGACTATGTGGCATTACTAAAGAACTTATCAACTGGTCTCTGTGTTGCATGGGGCTGATTTCTCAGCGTGATCATGTGTCCTGCTTTATGGATCGGGAATCATGCCTTTTGTTTCTTTGTGTCTCTGCTCATGGTGCCCAATGTACACAGATGATGCTGATAAATATGGCTGCCAGTGGACAGAAGTCTCAATGCTTCCTTACATGTAGACCCCTGCTCACCGCATCAAAGAGCTCAAGGCTTCTGAGCTGCAGGGTGATGGTGTCCTCCAGCCATACGTGCCCTAGACATCAGCCATTCCCTATAAACAGAGCCACGGGCAGAGTAGCCCCCAGGGGCCACTGTCAGGACCATTCTTGAGTTGACACTTTTGCCTGAGGGTTCAAACTGACATTTATGTCTCTGCCCTAGCCCTCAGCCCGCTAACGTGGAGAGAACCAGGGCTCCTGCAGACAAGTCTGGCTCAGAGTCCATTTGTATCTCGTTCATTTTTTCATACAGCCTGAAATAAAGTCTCTGTTTGGTTTCCTTGCCTGAGGTATGTCATCTTTTCAGACAGCGAATATGGGACTTTCTCCTTCAGAGAGACTCCCCATAAGTTGCATCCTCGTGAGGCAAAGGTGCCTAGAAAGGCAAATCTACTTCTCCCCTCCTCAATGGTCTCCACTTTTAGGAAGTTGAGCACTCAAAAATTCACCTGCCAATGGAAAAGCCTGAAGTACCCCTATGCATTCCTTGCTTTACAAAAGGATTAAATGGAGGTCATTTCCTAGAGCAATCAAAATACAATTTCCACATTGTCTTTCCTGGGAGTAGTACTACTAAGCATATATTCCTTATCCAAATATAAATTACATTTGTATTGAATGGGTTTGTTTTGTTTTTTTTAACCTCACGTTTTTAATCATCTCCGTGTGGCAGAGTCACATCCACTCACCCACATCCTCAACAGCCACTCCACTCCTCCATTGTTCCTTGGCAAAACCCAGATTTTTCGCCGGGCACAGAGCCGCCTAGAATACAAACTACACTTCCCAGGCCCCCTGAGGCCGGGCAAGGCGTTGGACTACGTTGCAGCCAATGAGACTAAAGTGGAGGTTACCGGACGCCTGTTCAGAGAACAATGGCATGTGCCCTTCATCATTTTTTCTTTCTGTCTTGTGGAAGCGATGGCTGGAGCTCGGCCCTCACGGCAGCACAATAAAGAGGCAGAGCAGTAAGATGCCCCCACTACCTCCGCCGACCTTCTTTCACATCATGGCGAATCATGATTAAGTCACCCCAACCTCACCTGCCGCCAAATCTGAGCCTGACCTGTATCATTTCTTTCCCTCCATTAACTCACTAATACAACACCAGTCCAGACACGATGCTAGTCGAGTTGGCCTGAAGAAGGTTCACATGTGGAGTCAGAACACATGCCTAGAAAGTTCTCAAGCATTCCACTCCGGAGATGTGGCCACACCCTGCATCAAGTCCGGAGACTCACTTATAAGAGTCAGTCTTCTGGGGTGCCTGGGTGGCTCAGTCGGTTGAACATCCGACTCCAGCTCAGGTCATGATCTCACAGTCCATGAGTTCAAGCCCCGTGTCGGGCTCTGTGCTGACAGCTCAGAGCCTGGAGCCTGCTTCAGATTCTGTCTCCCTCTCTCTTTGCCCCTCCCCTGTTCATGGTCTCTCTTGTGCTCTCTCTCTCTCTCTCTCTCTCTCTCCCTCAAAATAATAAATAAACATTAAGAAATTAAAAAAAAAATTAGAGTCATTTTTCTTCCCTGGAGCCCTGCACACTGTGTAGGACCTAAGCCACAGTGGCTCTTTAGATCTCCCCTTGTCTGTTCCTTGTGTTTACCAAGAGAATCCCCACTCCAGGGTCCTTGAGCACCTCCCAGTGGGTTCACCCCAGTGTCTGCACCTTTCCTGCCCATGCTTTCTTCCCGACCTGGCCTCCTTCTCAACACCGAGTCACATCTCTCCTTCTTGAAACTCCAATAAATGTGCTGACCCTCATGTGTGAGAACAGCGCTAGCAAGACAGGAGCCTAACCTGGTTTCTCAGGTGTTGGAACAGATCTGCACTGACCTATGTCCTTTCCCTCAGTCCTGTGACCAACAGTGCCTGCCGGATTGGTCCACAGGGTCAAGGAGGTCTAGAAGACAACACACCCTAGCCGCTCCGCCCTGGAATGTGGGCTCGCCGGGGACCACGGTCCAGGTAGCCACCGCTACGCCACCGCCTGGAAGCCATTTTTTGCCCACTTGCCTGACTTCCTCACCTTGGAGCCCATCAGCTCTGAGGAAACAATTTTCACCACGTTTTTCAAAGTCTGTGTTCCTAAAACTTTACCCTTACCTTTGGTCCACTCCTGGCTCCCTTGAAACCAGATGTACTTTATTTATTTATTTTTTTTTTTTTAAGATTTTATTTTTAAGCAATCTCCACACCAACGTGGGGCTCAAACTCACAACCCCGAAACCAAGAGCCGCAGGTTCTACCAATGGAGCCAGCCAGGCACCCCCCAAAACAGATGTACTTTAATTTGGGGGGGGGGGGTCTTTAGCCTCCTTTTTCTAAACTTTTCCTTAGCACCTCCACCAGTTCCCCACCCCACCCCCCCCCCCATCTTCCAGGTGCTGAGAAATCACCATTATAAATAGCTTTCATTTAGTTAGCACTAACTAGGCACCAGGCATTGCTCTGAGAGGTTTACAGGGATTAACTAATTCTCACCATAACCTGATGGGGTTGATACAGGGGAAGAAAGCGAGGCACTGAAAGGTAGCAAACTTGTGGAAAGCAAAGTCACACGTTTAGCAAGCGGCGGAGCCAGAGCTCATCCCCAGAATCTAGAGCCCATGCCCTTAACCACGAAGAAAACCGATCCATCCTCCTGCTGGCCACCCAAAGCATCCTCCCAAGCACCTAAGGATATATACCACAACCACCCCCGTCTCTGCACCTCCCCCATGCCTTCTTGTCATACCTTCGAGGTCCAGCCCAAATGCCACTTCTCCCCTAAGCATCTTCTCACTTTCCTTCCCTCACGATGCATTACTCCTTGCCCCTATATGCTAGGGTATGTCCTCTGGTACCTCTGCGAAAGAATCCTGCAGGTTCATAATCGTTATCCCTGCCTCGGAGACTGAACAAATCGACAGCAGGGATCAAGTAAATTCACCTAGGAATCCCCACTGTTGAATACCCTGTAGTTCTCAATAGACTCGGGTCAAGTTCTCACTAATGTGTAAATGGCTGATAGGGCTTCATTTATGTTACCTTTATGATGGGATGTTTTAAACACAGTCCTAAGCCAGAAATTCAAATCACCATAACAACATTCTTAGAATTAACATGTAGGAAGAATTTTTTTTTTTTCCCCCTGTGCAGGAAGAGCTTTACCTTACCTCTAAAAGCCGCCTGGGGAACCTGCCTGCTTGGAAAGCGGAATGTGGTTCTGCAATGACAGAGAGCTTGAGGGCTTCCAAAAGAAAGGGACTAGATTGTTTCCATCCTCTGTATCCCACTTCCCGACTATGTCCCCCTAGGCATCCAGAACCCAGGGGAGAACAAAAGGCTAATACTGGCAGAAAAGGAGTTCAACTGAGATCCCCAGTGAACTGCCTGAAAGAGGAAACCCTTTTCTTTCAGTGATACTGGCTGCAATTTCCTGGCCTGGCGAAGGGCAGAAGGGCAGAAGTGCCTGTGGGGCCCAGCCAGAAATACAGTTCCCTCCTGGCCAGCTCGTCTCAGGGCCAGAGCTTGTGCGTGGAGAGACCTCTTCCAAGTGCTCCCCTGGCTATAATTAGAATTCTGCAAAGGGATATATTTTTAAGAAACACAAGCACCAGGATGATGATTCAGCCGGATCTGCACTTGCCCAGAACATCTCATCAGATCCACGGCTATTATTTTAGACTGAACAACGTATTTCTCCAAACCCCTCCCCAGTCCAGACAAGGAAAAGATCTCAAAGACCTTTCCTTTTGAAGGGCTCTCAGCCCGCCTCCTGTTTTAGGGAAAATGGGGTAGAGGACTTCACGTTTCGAGTACTACACGTTGCGCAAGGAAGAAGGGGGCACTTCCCTCAGCACACAAATGGATGGTCCCAGCCTCATCTGTTGTCATGTAAGCGTATCCAGGGTGACTTAGGGTGACTGCTCGATGGCCTGGTCCCACGTGTGAACAGTAGAGGCCGTTCAGAAGGTAGGTAGGCTCTCTATGCTGGTTCCATAGAGAAGGTATTCCGAAGCACAGAAACCTTAGTCTGGCACATGGTGGAAATTCACATTTTGGTTTTCTGTTGTAAGTAAGCCACGCCTAACGCGGGGCTTGAACTGACAACCCTGAGGTCAAGAGTCGCATGCTGTACCAACTGAGCCAACCAGGTGCCCCCACGCTCTTCTGACGTGGCCCCACATTTTCAACGTGACCTCTCATCCCAGGTAGCTGGGAGTAGGTATGGTACTTTGAGTTTTCCAGTTTGTCTCAATCTCATATGGCTTGTGATTCGTTCACTTTATCCAAATATATCTATAAAATGCTGGGAGTGTTCACCACTGCTACCTAAACCTTGAGAGTCTGGGGAGAGTGAACCATCACGTCGAACCTCGAGTCTCTCACACCCTGAGGCAGCCTCGGTGCCCAGGAAGAGCTTGGCTAGATTGGATGTTGGTGTCCAGTGAAGCCACAAGGAGGCTCAGAACCAGAAAGTTCATGGCAGCATGTCGGGGACTGAAGTGGGGACCTCACACCCTAGGGCCACGTGTCTGTGTGAGACCGGGTTTAAGAGAAGAAGCAGGAAGTGGAAGGAAAGCCTACAGGATCCGCCCTGAATCCCCAGTCCCCTTTCTGCAACTCTGTGTAAGGCCTGTGTCTGGGGCACCTCCTCTCCTCACTTTTCAACGCCCACCCCCTCTCTGCTTGGCAGTTGATGGGGGAGCAAAGGTCAGAGGGCCTGGGTGGCAGCCGGGAGAACAGGCTCCTGAAGCTTGCTTGCTACTTTCTCACCCACAGGATTTTTTCTTTTTTTTTTTTTTTTTTAAGTAGGCCTCAGGCCCAGCACGGAGCCCAACACAAGACTTGAACTCATGACCCTGAGCTCAAGACCTGAGCTGAGATCAAGAGTCAGACACTTAACCGACTGAGCCACCCAGGCGCCCCAGCCCACAAGAATTCATTTAGCAGCACTTTGTGCCAAGTGCCTCGTAGATCTTGGGTTACTAGGACGAATAGCTTTCCCTGGAGCCAAGGTCCATTCCCTTCCTTCTGAGGGAAATCTGCCTCTTGCTTCTGTTGTATGAGGATACTTCAGGGACACTATCCTTCTATGTCCAGTTCAGGGCCGCCTGATTGGGACGCACAGGCCACCACTCTGTTCGTACTGCTTACTCCTGTCTCCCCAAGGTCAGAGCCCCTTAGTGGACTCTTAGTGGACATGCCCACGTGTTCATCTACTCACCTTCCCACACAAACATGCCCATCAGGACCAGTTTAGCTGTATTCTCTGTGGACTCAGGATTCTAGAGAGGGTTCTACAGTAACGGTGCAACTCTAACATTGACTTCTCGGACCTCAGCGTTAAGGGTGAGGAACAGATTAAACCAGGGATGGTGCTGGCCCAGCGTTTACTAGTTCAAGCAGAGACCCCAGACCCTCCTCTCTTGTCTACTCTGGCAGGAATCAGGTCAGGCCAGGCACCGATTTAGGACTTATGACCTATCTGGGTAGGCCTCAGCTGGAGGGGCACTGGGGGGGGGGGGACTGGTTCTTCCCCACCTGTCACCCTCATTCAAAGCCAGTCCCGCTCCTCATTCACACGCCCTACTTCCCAGGATGGCAGGCACCCTCTGGCAGCTGCAGGGCAGACAGCTGAAGTTGCTATGCAAGCAAACAGGCCTCAGCCTGAGAGACTGGGCCCAGAAGAGACTCTCCAGGATCTGCCCTTTCTTCCAAGTCCTCTTGAGGCAGGAGGCTCTGGCCAGAGACCAAGCGCCACAAGCCACTGTTTGCGATTCCCCTCCTTGCTGCTCCGGAGAACCCGGCCAGGACCCCCGGTGCTATCTGACCTGCAGGAGGCTCCCTGCTCACTCAGCCTCAGGAGGTCTCTCCTGTCAAGACTCCCCATCCATCCCGGTTTCTCCAAGCATCCCCAGGGACCTTGGCCCCTATGAAATCCCAGGGGAGCTAAGCTGGGCAGTCCTCTGCATTGAAACTACCTTGTCTGGGCTTCTAGAAGGAAACTCCACATCATCCAGAAGATCTTACTTCTCCTTCCACAGCCTTTCTACTCTTTGTGTGTGTGTGTGTGTGTGTGTGTGTGTGTGTGTTGGGGGGGGGTCCCCTCTAATTTCCATGCTAAGAAAATTTTCTCCTTTCCACTTTTTGGGACATTTTCTCATTTGGAATCCAAAGAGAATGACTTCGTAGGCCTCATTCAGAGTATCTTCAATGCAATTAGAATCAAGGTGATTCTCTATGACTTCGTTATGACATCATGGCCTCACTTGAGCAATTGCCTGGAGGAACTGGTGTGATCCTTCAAGATAGAATGGGGCAGGAACTCTGTTGTGGAGCTTGGGGCCAGCAGTGAAAGGAGGGAGATCTTAAGATGGAGCTTAGTAACCCTCTGTGAGCCTGAGGGTCTCCAGCAGGGGGAGCAAAGCCCGGGAGAGCCACAGACCGCCACAGAGACAGAGGACCAAGAAGGGAAACCAAAGGGGAAGACAAAGGGAGGAAAAGGACCATAAACCGCAAAAAAGAGCAGAGGAGGGATGGAGGAGGAAGAGGAGCCAGACAGCAGAGACAGAACAGAGATGTTCTCATAGGTCCTTAGGGACTCCTGCCCCACTTGAGAAGAATGTTCCATGCGGTTGCTCCAACTGGAATGAGCTGCTTTCATGCTGACACAGGCAGCCCAGGCAGAAAACCACTGTCCACTCACCCCCTAAGCTCCCAGGTTCAGCCATCGGCAACAAGCCAAGAGCTGCGGACTGTCAGAGACAGAAGGGCCCCCCCGGGAGCGTTCGTGGTTCTCAGGAGGGCAACTGTTGGCATTTTAGGTGGAAAGCTTCTTAATGGAAGAGGATGAGCTTTGCAGGAAGTTTACCATCCCGGACCCCTGAGAATAATCACTGTGACAAGCAAAAACTTCCCTTCCCACCGCAGGTCTAACCCTTGTGCCCAACACGCCCCCCATCCCGAGGGTGTCTGGCTGCTGCTGAGAAGCACCATGGCGGCCCTCAGCGAAGAGCTGAAAGGGGAGGGAGGCCCAGCATGGGGAAGGAGTTTGTGGAAGTGCACAGCAGGCCTTTCAAACGTGGATCTCAACTTCTATCTCCCTGTCTCTTTTAGAACCAGAGGAGCCAACTTGATGGTTCTGTGCGGAAGGTTTGCTTTAAAAGCTCCTAGGGGAGCCGAGTGCGACAAAGGACTTGTGGGGGGAGGGGGGAGGGTCCCTGTCTCCCTCTCAAAACCTTGCCTGATCTGACACTAATGCAGTCTTCACCACTCGCCCTCCAACCCAGCTGACTCTTCTGTCAACCCCGGGGACACTGAACCTCCTTTCCAGAATGATTATTCAGACAACTGCAAAAATGGAGAGGAATGCAGGGCTGGAAGTAGCTCCAGCTGTAGGGATGAGGTCGTCAGGGATATAAAGCCACTAAAATTATCCCAGCACAGAAAGGGGCTGGGACCCCACAGCTGATGGGCCTCTTGCCTGTTATGGTAATATTCCACCATTTGGGCCCCTCCCAAGCTTCATATGGCACCCAACACATTTAGAAATGATTTGATGGCCTTACGTAATGCTAAAAAAATAACACAGTGACACAGTCACAAACCCTTCCTAGTCCTGGCCATTCGACGGTAGGACGGCCAGAATTTGGCGGAGTTATTGGGTCACAACCAAATGCATCCCTTTTTCGTTTCCTCACCAAATCAAGATTACCTGGAGAAAAGCCTGCTTGGTGAAGGCCACGGGTAGAAGCTGAGAAGCTGCTCCTCTCCAGACACACCTCTAGGAGCCAGGGTGCCCTGGGTTCTAGTCTGCAGCAATGGCGGAAGCTGGGATCTGGAGGGGGAGGGAGGGGCTGCCATCCCTCTTGTGCTCCCTGCCTCACGCAGCCCTTCATTTTACTTTCAACTCTTGCCTCTCTGTCCCCTCTCTTCCTACTTGGTAGCCCCTACCCAGCCCTGCAACTCAGAAAGCAGGGTTGAGGAGGAATTAGGGAAAGAATCTTCTCTCCTTGTGACACCTCGATCCACTTGAAACTTCAGCCAAGATGTCTGCCCTCTAGATTCCCCTCCTGACCTCCAAACTGGAACAAGAAGTGGCAAGGGCTTCCACTCCCAAGGATGGCCATGGTCTTCCTAGATCAGCTCATATAAAATGGTCCACAGGATCCCACAAGCCACCTGGCCTCTCTTGATGGTCAAACTCTTCCAACCACCCCCACCCCACCCCTCCCCCACCGCCCCGGCTCTGGCTGTGAAAAAGAAAATGCCTGAAGCCTGACCCGCTGGGGAAAGTTGATGAAGGAAGACTCCTGGGAACCAGTGTTGTGCCCAGGAGAAAGGGCTGTGGGGGCAGGGTAAGGGTCTGGGGGTTCAGGGGCTGGTTGCAGCTACCCTCCACCATTTTGGAAAAGTTTATGTTTTCACTGAACCATGAGCCGTCCCCTCTGTGCTCCTGGGGCCTGTCTTGCTGAGGCTGGGGTCAGTTTCGGGACATAGAGGGAAGAGAGAGGAACTGAATCCCCATCTTCCTGCAGATCTTCCTTCCTGATCCCTCCAATGACTACCCCCCTCTCCCTAGTGACTTTCTCCCCCTCCCCAGGCCCGCTCCGTGCTTCCGGTGGACAGGAGGGGAGAGGACGAGTGGGGCCCCGACACTACAAGGTGGCTTTACACTCACAACTGCGGCAGTCTGAGCGCTGTCCTCTGCAGGCGCAGGCAGGGTCGCTTGCCTCGGCTGCGTGACAGAGTAGCCAGAGATTAGGTTACGGGCATGGCCTGGGGGTGACTGAAAACCAGTTTCTCTATCTGACCCCTAGGAGGATGAACAGTCGGGCTCCTCCCAGAGTGTCTTCAGTGGAGCCCCACGCTGGAGGGTCAGGCTGGGGACACACCCCCTAGTTTCACCTCAGCACCTCAATCTCTAGAGGCCCAGGCCGGTCTGGAGTCACGCTCGGGCCTCAGCAGACCCAGTACCTTCATCTTGACATTCTGTTGTGTTTTAAAGTCAACCAACCCCCTTGGGGCGCCTGGGTGGCTCAGTTGGTTAAGCATCCGACTCTTGATTTCGGCTCGGGTCTTGATCTCGTGGTCGTGAGATGGAACCCTGCATTGGGCTCCACCTTGGACAGGGAGCCTGCTTAAGACTCTCTCTCCCTCTCTCTCTCATAATAATAATAACAATAATAATAATAATAGAGTAAAAAATAAAAATAAAAAATAAAGTCAACCCCCTGATCACTTCCCTCATTCTGATTGATCAAACCATGGATCTCCAAGAGTGGTCTTGGACCCGCGGCATCAGCCTCACCTGGGAACCTGCCAGAACAACAGCTAAATCACAAGCACTGGGGAAGGGGCCTGGCAACCTGTTTTAACAAGCCCTCTGAGGACCCTGTGCTTGCTCAGGTTTGAGGACAGGGTGTGGATCCTTCCATCCATCTTCAGCTGGGCCCTCATGCTGTGTGCAGCCCTTCCTACCCTCCTACCCTGTACGGGTAACCCACCCGCCCGCTCACTCCCACCCGATGACGCACATCCTTCACCAGCAGGATAAAAGCCATTTAATGTACAGTCTGTCAACTTCTACCTCCTCATCTACCTTAAACTCTTCCTCATCTCCCCCCTTCATTTGCTCCAACAACCTTAACAGCTGTCTCCTGCAGGTGCAGACAGGCTCCTTAACACTCCAGATCCATCCTCTCTGCCTATTCCTTCCCTATCTCCTGTTCTGGTTTTTCTTCCTCTGGGCTACTCAGGGCCTGCCAGCACTTCCTTCCTTCCTCATCAACTTATCCAACTTTCGCTTCAACGGTCACTTTTCAGTAGACGGCTCTAATGTCATTATCTCTACTCCTCAACTTCCTCAAACTCCAGAACTGCACTCTCAGCAGCTTCTAGGACACTGTCCCAGGATGCCTGAGAAGCGCCTCAAATCCCACAGTCCAGACTCAAATGCACCTTCTTCCTCCACTGTTCTCAGATGCCCAGCACCCGGCGCATCACCCTGACTACTGTCTCCACAACCAGTTTCTGATATCTTGCTGGCTTTACCATTCCTGGACACTCATGGTAACTTTTTCAGGTTAAAACCTGAACATGGCTTGGACTGCAGAGTTCCTGTGGGTGCAAGCAAAATGGATCCAACAGGGATCGTTTGAAAAACCCACAGCTGCCATTCTGTGCATCAATCCATGACATAGAATGCTTAGGGTTTCAAGTGCTCAGGACTTCATGTGCTCAGGACTTTAGAGGGCAAAGCAGGGTTTTATGGACTATTCAATGGACTGTATACTGGGAGCTTCAAAGGGAAGCCCCCTCCAGGGGCAGAAAAGCTAGCAAATCAAAGGAAAGGGCCCCTTCCTTGCTTCTTGAGTAACCAGATTCCTACTTCTGGAATTCTATGCTACAGGACCCTCTGGGAACGGCTGACTTATTCATAGTCCCCTGAGACAACTGCTACTTTGTTCAGGGACGTCAATGGGTGGATGACCACATCACAGAGTGGGGAGAGACAGGGTTAGGGTTAATTTAAGGTCAGGGTCAAGAGTCAAGGGCCGTGATTAGCATCAGAGGCAGGATTAGGGTCAGAGGCATGTGTGAAAGATCTGAAGCCAACCTGCTCCCTAAAAGGACAAAGCCATGCTGAAGCCCCCCTGTTCTCCAACCTCTCTTGTTACAGGAGCTCCCAACCCGCACCCACCTCATCATCCCTCCCCTTTCAAAGCCAGGACCCCCATCATTTCAGCCAACACCTTTCTGGCTTAGAAGCCGAACCCTGGGCTCAGCAGTGGGATGGGGAATGAGGACAAATAGGGAACGTTCCTCGAAACTGACAACACCCCATCCTGTCCTGTTCTTCCAAAAGCAGAACCAACACTCCCTGTTCTGCCACCGTCCCAGGGCCGACCTGGGTTCCAGCCCCAGTCCCATCACCGACCAGCTACAAAACAGCACAGTGTTCGGCTTTCTTCCTCTGAAAGTGAAAACTACAGCTCTCCCTTCTTACTCTACAGCGTGGACGTGACAACAATAACGTGCTTGCGTGAAAGCAGTTCACCACGAATAAACCGCTCTCATTACAACTTCTCAGTTGATCCTAATGACTCCTTGTGAGATGGGCAGGGACAGCATTTTTATCCTCGGGAAGGGCTTCCCCAGGCCACAAGGCTAATGAGCAGCAGAGCCCGGGCTCAGCCTAGACCACTGTGCGCTGTACCCACATCATCCCTGGTGCGGCGAGAGCCTCCTGTGACCCAGCACGCTGCTGGTATTAATAAAAGTAATATTTTTTCCCTGTATAAGTATGGCCCAAATATTTGCCAGTGGATTATCACTGGTTACTTTGGGCTTCCTCAGCTTCTCCAATCTGTCACTTCTCAAGTGGGTCCTTTTGACCTAAGCAGTAGGTGTGGAATCACTAGCCTCAGGGCTAAAACAGGGGAGCTAGAGTCAGCAAAGAAGAAGTGGGTATTTCTGACGCTGTGATCCAAACCATGATCACGCTTTCTGCTGGGCCCAGAGGGCTGCGGGGTTTTAGGAAGGTTTCATCGATTCTAACGGTCCGCTCTACTGGCTGTGAGAACTGAAGCCCAGGAAGGTTACATGACATGCCTAACATCACGTAGCTCAGAAGGAGCTGAGCTGGCCCCAGACCCAGGCTTCCTAATTCTAAAGCCAGTGCTGTTCCCATGGTGCCAGGATTTCAGGCTACCCTTCATCTCTTGCAGTCTGGGGCTGGGCTCTTCTGAGTCTATAGCTGACAGGTGGTGGCGTCAGCGCAATGGGAGTGACGGGCAGGGGGGATCCTTCTCTACAGGGGATGCCCCCTGCGTGAGGGGCGGTCCTCTTGGAGATCTCGGTCAGCTTTAGATGCCAAGGCCCATGACACAGCTTCATCCCCGTGGGCTAGGACAACCCCACGGATGTGTGTGTTGGGCTTTCGGGAAAGAGGAAATACTACTCACGACTTGTCTCTCCTGCCGAGCCGTCTCGGGGGGCTTGCCTGTCTCCTTCTGGGGGACAGGGATTTCCCCCGACTTCTCACTTGGGTTGGAGAATGGGCACTTGCAGGTTTCAGGATCTGAAGGAGATGTAAGGAGTTACCACATGGGCTCCTGAAGGACCCCGCCCTCATGTCTTCCTGCCCTCAGCCCACCAAGATCCCGTGGCTTAGAAGGCACTGAAGCTGGAAGGCCTTCCAAACAGGAGGTCTGACAGATGCTCCTCTCTCAGTCTACACTGGCAAGGAGCAAAGGTACCACTTCCCAGGGGCTGAAATGATTATGCCGTGCCCCCTTTTCCACAGCAGAGAAGCAGAGCCCAAGGCCTCAGCTCCCCTGAGGCTGCATCTGGGTGCTGGGTGTTGTCTTGTGAAAGCCAAGTCCCATCTACATCGTTCCAGAAACCAGCTTGTTTTTCCTCTGACTCTCCCACCCCACACACATGCACAGAGTGGTTTCAATTTATCAAGAATCTCGTTTCCAGGTCCCTCAGAGTGAAAATGACAGGTCCCCAAGAGCTAAACAGAACTAAGTCTGAGGTTAGCATAGTCTCTTTTCCCCTGTGGTCCTCAGTGTAGGCACAGGCTTTCTCTCAGTGACTCCACAAGCCCTGGAGGGACAGGGACAAGCAGGCATCGTGTCACCATGGAAGTGACACGGCAGAAGCAAGAAGGCTTTACGAGTGTAGTTTATATAAAGCCAGCACAGTACATGCTTCTTTCCTATTGTGACACTGGGTCAGGATTTTATGCCAAAACGCGTTGCAACTTAGAAAGCAGAGATATAATGCAACTCTGCAAGAGATGATAAACCAGCTGACCCACTCATCCTGCTGTGCACAGGCCCTTCTGGTTTTAAGTACTAAAAATTTCACGTCCTGGGAAACCTCTCAGTTTCAGACAAACTTGGATGATTGATCACCCTGTTATAATAAAGACAGAACACAACAAAACTATAACCTTCATCTAAAATGGCTAACATTTGGGGCGACGGGGTGGCTCAGTCGGATAAGCGTCCGACTTCGGCCCAGGTCATGATCCCAAGGTTCGTGGGTTCGAGCCCCGCATCGGGCTCTGTGCTGATAGCTTGGAGCCTGGAGCCTGCTTCGGATTCTGTGTCTCCCTCTCTCTCTACCCGCCCCTGCCCCCACTCTGTCTCTCTGTCTCCCAAAATAAACAAACATTAAAAAAATAAAAATAAATGGCTAACATTTTAGATTTGATTGCATAGAAGGAATTGTAGGCCAAGACACTGCTGTAATTATAACATCTAAATCAACTTTAGCTCCAGTGTTTGAAGTAGCATATGCAAAGAGAAACTTTAATTATCCGTGTCAAATAGCGAATGATTTCGATTTTTTGTTTTAATAGGGTGGCTACTAAGTAAGACAACCTCAAGGAGATTTTGACCGTCCCAAAAACACGGGGCATGAGGCAAGAGGAAGAGACAGAAGACAGGGATAGAACTCTTTTGCATTGCTCATCTGTCTTCCCAGCACCTACCTTCATTCTCATGTCCCTGGCATATTTCTCCAGCTCCTTCCTTATGTCAGCCCTCAACATCTTTGAGACATTGAGGACCAGCTGCTTCCACTCAATGGGCTGAAAGCTATGAGGCTCATGGGGGACATACAGCCCAATCTTGACCTTCTTGACTGTGTGCAGGTACTTCTTGTAGGAGTCTTCAAAGTCAAAGATGAGGTCACTCAAAGTCCGAAAGGTCAACGGCTTGTCCATCAGCTCAGCCCTTCGGCTCATGCCCAGTGAGCCATAGCGGCCATTGCAATAAATCCCCAGCACAACATGGTGAAAGTAGTTTCCTGAGAAGTAGGTTTTAAAGCTGATGGGGAATCGCTCGATGGAAGGCTGTCCATTGGTTAAGTATCTTAGACCATCTGAGTCAAGGAAGAGAAAGGAGACCTTGAAAATTCACAGAGCTTGGACTCCCAGTAATGGAAGTGGCCCATACGGGCAAAGTGTCCATCCCTCTGCCTCTGAGTGGGCCCACACCTTACCTTTCCAGACTAATCCTTTTTTTAAAAATTTTTTTGACATTTATTTATTTCTGAGACAGAGAGAGACAGAGCATGAACGGGGGAGGGTCAGAGAGAGAGGGAGACACAGAATCCGAAGCAGGCTCCAGGCTCTGAGCTGTCAGCACAGAGCTGGACACGGGGCTCAAACTCACGGACCGCGAGATCATGACCTGAGCCGAAGTCGGACGCTCAACCGACTAAGTCACCCAGGCGCCCCGAGACTGATCCTTTTAGAAAGGATTCACTTGATATCTTTGAGTACCTAGTATACAGTGCATATCAGAGCCAAGTTAATATGGGACAAAGAGAAAAACTTGCCCTCTACTTTAGCAACTAAATAAATGCAAAATGAAACAATGATCTCTCCCTTTCCCTCAGTCTTCTACAGGGCATGATGAGTATTAAAGGCTTTTTTAATGTAATCAGAATGATGTTCTTGGACATTAATTCTGGCTGGAGCGTGTGGGACAGACCAGGAACCGAAAGCCTCTGCAATGCTCCAGAGAAGAAATGAAAACCAGAATCAAGGCAAGGCAATGCGGACATAAAAGAAACAGACTGGTTGATTAGCTGGATGGCAAGGTGTCAGAACAGCTCATACCTGCACCTCATCTGCTCCTCTCACGGGCCCCGGCACACCCATGTCGACAGCCTTGGGTACCACACAGAAAGCTGCCTCCAGCACACAAACCACAGACTCCCCTCATCCCCAACGCGCTTGGGATCACAGCTTGGCTTTCTCCACTTATCAGCCCATTTGGATGGACTAACTCAGCCTCTTACCGTTGCCTCAGTTTGGGACCAGTAACCCCCACAGAGCGCAGCTCCAAGTATCTACCCCCCGTGCCTCCACACGCTGGAGCCAGGGGCAAGAAGTGCCACATCCACGAGCCCATCTCAAAGTCCCAGGATAGCCCTGGCCAGGACTGGGTTTTCTGGAGAGTGATGCGGAAAACTCACTGGCGTCACTTTTCTGCTGAAAACATTTGGTGACTCCAGAGTGTTTCTAAGGTAAATAATCATCCAGGTGTTGAACATGGTGGCCAGGGCATGATAAGTGCTCAGTTAGTAGAGACGGTCTTCCACTCTCTGAGCATTTCTCTTCACCGTTTCTTGCCCCCCCGCCAACGTGCTTTCCACACAAAGGCCAGAGTGGTCTATTCAAGCCAAAATTTGGTACACGTCAGCTCTTCTGCTTAAGTTTTCAGCGTCTCTCATCTTCCCCAGACTTAGCCCAAATCCCTTACAAAAGTCCTGCCACGATTCAGCCCCTGCTCATTATCCCTTTGTGCAATCTCCTTTCCGCCACACCCTGGACTAGCACACGGACCCAAGGGTGACCCGTGACTTTTTGAAGGATACGCTGGGACCCCAAAGCATCCACACCTGTGCCCTCAGCACGTATAATCCCTCATAATGTGAAGTCAAATGTAACTGAAACTCCTAAATGACTTTTAAATGGCCTTTACAGCACAAAGCTATGAGACCAAAGCGACCTATGAAACTTTCAACAAAATGCCACTAAACACTCTTCGCACTGCATGACGCCCCCAACTGCGGTATAACTTGTCTTATGGCTTCACTGCACATCAGCCTTCTAGGGCAGGGGACTCAATTCCTTTGGGAACTCCTAGGAATTGTGAGTGATAAGGATGCTGTGGGCCCTATCCTCTTTCCACAGGCTGCACCTCAACGGGAACAGCCTCACTGCTATCCCTTCCCCCTTCCTCTCCCTTCTCTGACCTTCTTCTGTGTGGGTTAAGTACCACCCCCACTCCCACTCAAGAACCCCTGTAGTAGCCGGTGCTTAATCACCCACTATTGTAATTGTTTATTTGTTTGCCTCTTGCAAGGAGTTCTGTTTCACATGCTGGTGTTCCCCGGGGCATAGCACAGGCCTGGCACAAGGAGGTGCTTGCTTAATGCTTGTTGAATGGATAAACCTCCACTGTGAACATACATTCCTGCATCAGTGGGGGCCAACGCAGGTTCCCTTGAAAGACAGGAACTAATAGAAGCCAGCCCGCAGCCCTGAGGTCAGCCTCGTCCTCAGCCTCAATTTAGGCACAGAGGCTCCTCTCTATAAAAATGGTTACCTGTTTTCACTTCCCCATGTGACGTTAACCGGCAGGAAGGGAGTGAAATCATATCCTTCTGAGCCCTCTTACATCAATTCTTGCTTGTTTTCTGGGACGAGCTCTCTGGGGCTGGAATAAGGGCATTCCTTAGTTGTTTTAGTCAGTATAACAAGCACTTACTGGGTGCACATCTCCTGTGCCAGACAGCCCACAGGTGGGGCTGTGGAGCCGAAGATGAAGAATCCAACCCTTCTCTGTAAGTCTCTCAGGGAGACAGACTCAAAGTGGACACAATATGATCAGTACAGCAGTTCCTCAAAAAAATGAAACATACCATTGCCATAGGATGCAGCAATTCCACTTCTGGGTATGTACCCCAAAGAACTAAAAGCAGGGACTCGAACCCGATAGTTGCACACCCATGTTCATAGCAGCTTTGTTCACAACAGCTCCAAGGAGGAAGCAACCCAAGGGTCTGCGGGTGAACGGATCCAGGAAATGTGGAGAATACATACAATGGAATATTCAGCCTTAAAAAGTTAGGAAATTCTGGGGCACCTGGGTGGCTCAGTCAGTTAAGGATCCGACTCTTGATTTTGGCTCAGGTCATGATCTCAAAGTTCGTGAGTTTGAGTCCTGTGTCACTCACTGTGCTAACAGTGCAGAGCCTGCTTGAGATTCTCTCTCCTCTCTCTGCCCCTCTCTTGCACTCTCTCTCTTTCTCTCTAGATAAATAAATAAATAAATAAATAAACTTTTTAAAAGGTTAGGAAATTCTGACACATGCTCCATGGATGAACCTTGGGGACATTGTGTTAAGTGAAATAAGCCAGCCACAAAAGGACAAATACTGTACGATTGAACTTTACGAGGTATCTGGAGTAATCAAATTCAGAGAGACAGAAGTAGAACGGTGGTTGGCAGGGGAGAGGGGAGAAAATGGGGAGTTAGTGTTCAATGGGCGTTTCAGTTGGAGAAGATGAAGTTCTGGACACAGAGGGTGCTGACGGTTGAACAAAAGCATGAATGTCCTCAATGCCACTGAACTGTGCACTTAGAAACAGTTACAATGGTAGATTTGTGTTATGAATATTTTACTGCAGTTAAAAACCCCCACACTCACTATATACGTATGTCAAGCCATTATGCTGTTCCCCTTAAGCTTACACAGTGCTGTACATCAATGGGATCTCGATAAAATGGAAAGGAACCACCCCAGTGTGATGTGTACTGTCAGAGAGGTAAGCCCAGCGCGCGGGGAGAGCAGAGAAGAGGTCATGCGGTGACCATGCCAAAGTTAGTCTCGTGGGACAAGTAGAGTCGGCCACGTGGAGAAGAGGGAGTGAGGAGGGTGCAGGAAAGACCGGTCTCAAGGATTTGTTCCATCTTGATGGCAATCAGGAAAGCCTTGGGACCTAGAGGACCTGGGCTCGGAGAAGGAGGGGACAAGGATGAGGGCAAGGAATGGTCTGGGCTTTTCTAGGGAAGAGGGAGACAGCAGTGCCCAAGCTCCTGGAAGATCCACCCGGAATCTAGCCGGCTGGGCATGTGCCTACCCCACCTCTAAGAACACACCTGCCACTTGAATCCGGCACAGAACTTTGGTACCATGATTAACCCCTTCAGGGTCAGCGAGGCCCCTGAAATTGCTGCCGGAATTAGAAGATAACTTGGAACCAAAGGTCTATCTCTCCGGCAGGCATGTGAGAGTGTGAGCACGCACTGAGGCAAGATTGAAAGAAGGGGCTCTCCATGAACGAATCCTGAACAGTGGCCTCACGTCAGACGAGAGGAAACAAGGCAGGACAAGACAGGGGACACAGGGCTCTAAGCAGCAGCCAAGCTGACCTGTTTCAAAGTTGCTGAAGTGCCATTTGCCTCCCAGGACCTGCAGAGGGGCCTGTGGGAGACACGGACATCTGACTCAAGCCATGTCCTTCCCTGTGCTTGGGAGAAAAGTGGGCCACAGGGGTGCTGACAAAGAGCAAAGGGAAAAGACAAAGATGCTGTAACTTTTAGAATTCAGGTCTGGGTTTCTCGTCTGTGTCCAAGAGTCAAACTTCCCTGAGTTCAGCAGTGTGAGCCATGTTTCTGCACCCTTCCCACCTCCTCTGCCTTTTTCTAAAACGTCACACCAGTAAGAACGAGGGAAAACCAAGAGCCACTGTCCCCTCATTTGGGCTGGCCCAGACGCTGGTCACAGGTGTATCCCTCACAGTCCCTAAAGATTTAAGTAATCCCAGTAAGCCAAAATCGTGTTTGGGTTTATACAATTTGCGCAGGGACACGGCTACTGTGTAAAGCAAGGTGACCTCTGTCCAGGTACACCCGGACATCCGTCAGCAGAGTCTGAGGGTAGCTGGGCCACCTAGGGAAGGGCCCGTGCTTGTGCTCTCCCTCACTGATCCCTCCGGCAAATCCCCAACAACTGTTCACCCCCATTAAACTTGCAGGGGGCTGTGCCCAACAGCTGTGGCTGACTCCTGCCACAAAAGGGCCCTGGGCCATCTGCTGTCCCCACCCTGTTCTGCCCTCCTGCTGGGCTCCCCAGCACACGTTTCATCTCCTTTGTGAGGAGCAGGATGGAGGTAGGACAAGAGAGTGGGGCAGGGCCTCAATACGGCTCAAGTTTCCATTTTTCAAATGTCAGCCTGGGCACCTGTGGACAATCGTACTTCAGACGAGGCCTGGCCAGGGTTTTGCAGGCTGCAGACGGCCAGAAACTGCCTTTCCAGTGAAAATGTCCAGCAGACCGGGGCGCCTGGGTGGCTCAGTCGCGTAAGCGTCTGACTTCGGCTCAAGTCATGATTTCACAGTACATGGGTTCAAGCCCCGTACCGGGTTCTCTGCTCTCAGCACAGAACCTGCTTCAGATCCTCTGTCTCCCTCTCTCTCTTTGGCCTTCTCCAGCTTGCGCTCCCCCTCTTTCTCTCTCAAAAATAAATAAACATTAAAAAATATTTTAGAAAACGTCCAGGGGACCAAACCAACAGACTGCACCTGTCCTATTGTCCCCAGTCCGATTTGGAGTCACCTGTCCTTCTGCTGACTTTGGAATCTTCTTCTCTCCTGGTTTTCCTTCTACCTCTCTAACTTTTCTATCACAGGCTCACCGTGTCCAACCAAAGCAAAAAGTAGTGAGAATCCATCCTTGATCTTTTTCTCTTCTTACTCCTTGAACAGCAGCTACCACCCCCTAAATACTCACAGCTCCCAAATTTCTATTTCCGGCGCAGACCCGGGTCCTGAGCGCCACACTCTAAACACCCCCTCCCTCAACAACCTACAGGTGTCTCAGATGGGACATATTCAAATCCGAGCTCATCTCCCCCTGAATCCACCTCTCCCCATCACATCCTTCCCTTGGGCTGCAGCACACTTATCCGATCACCCAATTTTCCAAGCCGGCAATGTGGGCTCATTGCCTCTGTCTCCTCGAACTCTTACAGCTACTCAGCCCACAAGTGGTGCCAATGACTCCCCAACTCCTTCCTCCACCTTTATGGCTCCTGGGCAGAAGTCTCTCACCTCTCTGTATCCCTCATCCATCCAGCCCATCCTCCACAGACTGTCACCCAATCTGGAATCCAGAAAGCTGTATTGGTTGATTCCTTCCTCATCAACTCCTGCCCTCATTTGACCTCTAAATCCTGTACATACTGTCTCCTTGATGTCCCCTCACACCCGCTCCCATGGCCAGGACCATGGTTCAAGCACCACCATTTCTCTCAGGGAACAGCTCAGTCTGCCTTTCAATCTGCCCTAAGAACCACCTCTCTAAAGAACATGCCTGAGCGTGTCATGCCTCTGCTCCAGATCTTTCCCGTGGGCTTCCCATTGCCTTCTGGAGAAAGTTCTCACTTCTCAGCACAGACCTCAAGGACCTAACCAGTCTTACCTGGGACCATCTACCAAGTTCACGTCTTTTTGCATTTCCTTGGTTATTGCCCCCTTCCAGTTGTCCAACCCAAAGGACCACAAGTTTCTTTGCTCTTGTGCCAGATCATGTTTTATTGCCATCATCACTAACTAAGTCAGTGCTGTCACAACTTTTCTGGACCATCTTCCCCTTAGGCCAGGCCAGGAGTCTGTGGAAAATGGAACAGAATGTATGGGAGAGACCAGACCCTTGTTTCAGCTCTATGTTCTGCGGAGTCAGGACTCTACGCCATTGCTTGGTCTCCTCCACAGTCTACTCTTAGAATCTTCCCCAGAGATGCATTTGGATAATCCTATTTCTCCTGAGTGTCTATCCTGTTATAAAGCCAGATGAATGCAAAAGATAATGATACACACTCTCTCTCTAGTCCCTCTAAGTTGGAATTCTCCTTGTGCCCAGCGGATGTGGCCTGACCTAGTGGTACTGGCTTCAGCTAACAGGTTACATAGACAATGGTCCCATCAAGCTCTGATTTGGTTCAACTCCAGAAGGTGAAAGTTAAAGAGAGGCACCAGGGGAGCTTGCCAGTTTCCCCCAAGGAGACAATGGGCATCATCTCTGCGAATCTAGGACAATGAAGGCACAATCGGCCTCACTCTGAGGCCGCCATCTATGGAGTAAACTTAAGCAAACATAACTCAAAGGATACATGCCCAGGATGACAGCTTCAAGGCATTTGATAGGCAAGGACTCCCGAGTCATTTCTTTTGCTGTTTCCATTAACCTGTAGGATAGAGCACAACAAAGCATCTCAGGACTTGTTTCATCATGCAGTCAGTCCGTCTGTCAATCCGTCAGCGTGCCTGTCTCCACATTAGGTGCCATGCAGGATTGCAGAGAAAAGGGGAGAGCTCGGCGTGGAGGATGGAACCAAAGCACATCTGCACTGGCAGAACTAAATTCTTAAATTCTCCACTGCTCTCTCCAAGAGTCAGTTCCTGGAGGTTAGTGCCTATATTCCCCAGCATCCTCCCAAGGGGAGGGCAAGGGGCATTACACAGGACAAGGGGCTTTACAAAGAGAAAGTAAAGGAGACCACATAAAACTAATTTCACACGCCTCCCCCACCCCTGGAAGAGTTAGTCTCCACCATGGAGCTTAGCTGTCAGAGTGGCCCAAGCCCTAGCCCCACCTCCAACCTGGCCCCAGGGCACCCCCCCAATCCCAGTCCCTTACAGACTGGATATTTAAGCACTGGGATACAGGGATAAAGAGTGAGAGAGGGAGTGGGCAGCTTTCAAGTAGGAGAGACGTCACCTGGCCCACAGATCATGCACCACTTACCCACTCAGCGGTCTCATTTTCCTAATTTCAAAGAACTGGGTCCCTGTATGATTGTATCTGTGTGAAGTATGTAAAGGGAAAGTGACAGAAAACTCCAAAGGCCCCAGTAATCCAGCAGAGGAAGCTGTACATTGATTTCTCAAAAGGATAAAGAAGTAAGGGGCTTTCCAGAAAGTGTTCAGTAGCCAGAAGGTAGCCAAGAGCCTCTTACTCCTCAATGTCCTGCTCTGAAAATCCAGTTTCTAACTCAAGCCCCCAAACAGCTTGGATCTTTATAATAGCTATTTCAATCTGCTCTGTATTCTGTTTAGGGGAAAACATGTCTTAGTTCACCTACTAGACTACAAACTCTGAGAGTTGGGATCATTTATTTATTATCTTTATATTACCCATAATGCCTGGCACAAGCCCAACATATTCCAGTTAGCAAATATTATTAAATGAATGAGGAATAAATGAATACATGGGTAGACAGACAGATAGAAAAATGGGTGTATTGGTAGAAGGGTGGATGGATGAATGGAAGGAAGGAAGGGTCGAATTGATGAAATGGAAAGGTGGGTGGGTGGAAGGATGGATGGATGGATAGATGGAAAGAATGAATAGAATGAAGGGTGACTGATTGGAAGGGTGGATGGATGGACAGATAATAGAGATGGATGGATGGATAGAAGGAGTGGATGGATGGATGGATGGATGGATGGATGGATAGGTAGGTGGGTGGCTGGATGGACAGATGGATGGATGGAATGGAAGGATGATGGATAGAAGGGTGGGTGGGTGGTAGGGTTTCTCAATAGCACACTGTCTCTGCAGCAAAGCTTACTGTGGAGACCTCACTTTAATTTCACTGGACTGATACTAGACAATGATTATGAAGTCTGAGAAGATGACACCATTACCCACAACTTGGGATTTAGCTGCTTGCCCAGAAAGTGTCAGGGACCGGCAAGCCTGCACCAGGTCATTCTGAAGGAGACCAAAGATTCCTTGATGTCATGCTCTCTGACACTGGATCTTGATTTTCTTCAGAGCCTGAACGAACCATGAACTTGTAACCCTGGCAGCGTGCATGAGATCAGATGCGTGACCCTACAGTGGTACAGGCAGTGGCAGGTGGCACCAAGCACCTAAATGCCCTGCACACCCTCTCTGAGGAGGGTGAGGATTCCCCTCCCAGCACAGGCATGCCTGACCACTCAGACACAAGCATACGTAAGAACTACCAGGCAGGGGGAAGGGGGAGGAGGAGCTCATTATAGGCAGATTCTGGGATCCACCTCTGGAGATTCCAATTTCAGGCTAACGGTTTTATTTATTTATTTATTTATTTTAATGTTTACTTTTGAGGCAGAGAGAGACAGAGTGAGAGCAGGGGAGGGGCAGAGAGAGAGAGGGAGACACAGAATCTGAAGCAGGCTCCAGGCTCTGAGCTGTCAGTACAGAGCCTGATGTGGGGCTTGAACTCATGAACTGTGAGATCATGACCTGATTAACCTGACTGAGCCACCCAGGCACCCCCAGGCTACGATCTTAACCCTAGATGTCATTTCCAAGTCACCCTGTCTGGGACTGTTCTGTTGGAGGTTCCAGGGTGAGAGCCAGAAAGATGATTTTAACAAGCTCACCAAGCTGGCAATTATCAGCATGAGCCATAAGAACAGCCAATAACAGTACAGGCTTGCCCAGCTATTGAAAACTGCAATATAAAAACCCTTAGAGGTAAAAGAGAAAAACGAGGGGCTAAGCTCCCAACTTCAGCTCAGGTCATGATCTCACGGGTTCGGGAGTTTGAGCCCCCCATCAGGCTCTCTGCCATCAGTGCAGAGCCTGTTTTGGATCCTCTGTCTCCTTCTCTCTCTGCCCCTCCCCCACGTGCACAAGCTTGTGCATTCTCTCTCTCTCTCTCAAAAATAAATAAACGTAAAAAAATTTTTTTAAATAGTGAGATTCCTGGTGTAGTTAAAGTAGAATTCAGTGAGTAAAAAAATCTATTTATATGCCTAGCTTTCTTCCTTTTCATAGATCTAATCTATACATCTAGCATGTAAAGTGAGACAAATCCATAATAAAATAATAAAAAATTGCCTGGCCTTCCTTGCTCAGTTCCTTACAGCTATGAGCTCCAGAAAGTGAGCTGGAGAAGAGAGCCTCTTGTAAACATCACCTTCAGAGGGAGAGACTTACTGAGCCTGAACTGATCCTCACAAGGTCTCTCCCCATGCAAAGAGCTTAGGGGGCACCTGTCTTTCCAGAACCCCATGCAAGATCCACTTATGGCTAGCATTCTGAAGCTGTCAGAATCTGTCCTCTCCTATCCCCAAATGAGCCCGTCTATAGTCAGGGCTGGCCTGGTGCCCAATCATGTGTTCCTGTGTCCAGGACAAAGCAGTAAGTCCCAAGGAACTAAATACAAGCATTGTATTGTCCTTTGCTGTACTGCCCTTCATAGAAATGATGGGGTTTTGTTTTTGTTTTTGTTTTTTTACAGACGGAGGGCTTGTGGCAACCCTGCGTCAGGCAAGTCTGTTGGCACCATTTTTCCAACAGCATTTGCTCACTTTGTGTCTTTGTGTTACACCTCGGTAATTTTCACAGCATTTCAAACTTTTTCATTATGATTATATTTTGTTATGGTGACCTGTAATCAATCAGTGATTATGCCTCAACTGAAAGCTCAGATGATGGTCAGTATTTCTTAACAAGAAAGGCTTTTTATTTTATTTCTTTAAAGTTTATTTATTCCGAGAGAGAGAGAGAGCACAATCGGGGGAGAAACAGAAAGAGAGAGAGAGAGAGAGAGAGAGAGAGAATCCCAAGCTGATTCTGCACTGTCAGCACATAGCACGATGCAGGGCTTGAACTCAGGAACCATGAGATCATGGACCTGAGCCGAAATCAAGAGTCAGACACTTAACCGACTGAGCCACCCAGGAGCCCCTAAAACTTTTTAATTAAGGTATGTAGATTGTTATTTTAGACAGGTTACTGCACACGTAATATACTGACTATAGGGTGGTGTAAACATAAGTTTTATATGCACTGGGGAAACAAAAACTTCACTTGATTCGCTTTACTGCCACATTCGCTCTTTTGCAGTGGTCTGGAACCGAAACCGCAAAGGTCTTCGAGATCTGCCTGTGAAAGTGTGGTCAGAAGAGAAACCACAGAGGCCACACTCTGCCTTCTTTGTGTGGTGGCTCCAAGGGCCAGGTGACCTGGAGCGCAGGATCCCGGCAGCTTGTTGGGTGCTCTCCCTCTTCCCGCCCTCTCTGCAGTCAGCGATCAGGTCAGTGACCAGCATCAGGGGTCAGAGAAGAGAATGAAAAAGCAGATCTTTCAAGGCAACAGTGAAAACGTGGCTGAGAATGTGCTGCAGGGCTTACGGGGAGACAGAGCCTACGATATGTAAGGCACATGCAAATTTGCCCCTATCAGGGCATTCCCAGCCGGGATCATTCTCTTTCATCTCTGGCTGGATGATCCTTGTGAAGAAGGCTTCCTAGATAGAAGTGGGGAGCCAGGGGCCCCTGCATGGCCGACTGGGTTAAGCGTCTGACTTCGGCTCAGGTCAGGTCAGGGTCTCATGGTTCATGAGTCTGAGCCCTGTATCGGGCTCTCTGCTGTCAGCACAGAGATCCTCTGTGCTCTGGATCCCCAACCCACTCCCCCTCTCAAAAATAAACTTTAAAAAAAAAAAGAAAGAAAGAAATGGGGAGCCGTTCTAATTTCTGTCACCTTCTGAAATGTTCTGTGAAGAGCCGGTCACCTCCAGGAAGGCTTAGCTCTTTGGCTCCAGGTCTACTCTGGTAGGGGTTTATGCTCTGGACCACATGGAGCCCCCCAGGGGCCCCAGTTTGGGGATCAGCACCAATACCAGATAGCCTGTTCAGGGGTGTCCGCGTCCCCTTCTCCTATTGCTTCAGGATTCCACCGGGAAGATGTCATGCAGGGGAGTTCCTCATCTGTGACACAGGACCCGAGAAGCTAATGAAGTAATCTGCCTGCCCAAATGAGCAGCAATCGGTGTTACTCCCCTCTGGTATGTTCTTCCCTTCAGAGAAGACACAAAAACCCACAGCCCTGATTCTTGCCGATAGCCCAGAGAGGAAGGGCCTCTTCCGAGGCACGTGGAACACGTGTGCAGTGTCCCAATGAAATCTTTTCTGCTGAATTCTGTCTCTAGGGAGGAAGGACAGAGGTCATCAAAGAATTGACCTCCTGGACAATGTGCTAGGGGCTAAGGGGTCTGAGGCCGGCTTAGCTCTGAGATGCTCACTGACTCGAGCAAACGGTGTGTCCCTCCCACAGACAACTCTGTCAGCCAGCTCCCATCTGATTCCTGTCCCTGAAAAAACATCAGCAGGAGCCAGTGGCCCACCCACCTCTGCCCCCTTGTTCTTACGATGCTGCTGGTACGGCGCACAGGACGGATCTAATCTTGGTTACGAACAACCCGAGCACACTGGTGGAGAGAAGGACCCAAGTCCGGCTGGTCTGAATCCAGCCTGGACCCACTGGGCTCCTCGGCACCTTTTCAAACTCACCCTCATCCCAGAGCCCCACATATTCCTGTAGAAGGAGGCAAGGCTACCAGTCTGCCAAAGGCAGTGCCAAGTGGGCCTCTTCCAGATTATGAGTGGTCAAGATGAAGACAAAAAAGTGAAAAGGAAAGCAAAAGAGCAGAAAGAAGGCCAGGAGGGAAGAGGGAGGAAGACAGACAGTAGAGGAAGACAGAAGGAAGGAAACAAAGATGACCGAGGAGGGGAGGTGGTGAGACAGGAGGGGAAGGAAAGAAGAGGGGATCCAGGGGGCCACCGCTGCCTCACTGCACCTTGCTGTCCTGGCCCGCACCTGCCTAAAGGGGGAAGGGTCTGACCACTGCAATTACACCCTCTATTATGGTGCTTTCTAGACACTCACGCTGGGACATCCCTTCGTGCCCGGCCTCACCAATCTTAGAGAGCATGTGCTGACCGACTGGGGACAGACCCGCCACCAGACTGGAGCTCACCATGCCCGTTCCCTGGCCGGGTCTGCCCAGTCCCTGGTTGGAAGGATACTGTAGTGTCTTCATGTAGTTCTGGATTGCCTGGAGCCAGTCTGGGATGGTCATCGACAGCCTGTAGTTTGGAACCTGGGGCACTGAAGGCTGCAAAGAAGTAGAGAGAACTTTTTATCAAGGAGATGCTCTGGGGCCCAATTTCTGAGGGCAGGCACAGGACTGAAGGCACCAGAGAGCTGCTCCTGACAGCAGATGGCCACCTGCACAGGGCCCCCCAGACCAGCCGGTCCTTTGCCGAAGTTTTCCTTGTATGTTCCCTCCATACACACCTGCCCTGGGTCACTGTGGCTCTCTAGGGCCCTCAGCCTGCTTTCCCACGGAAGCCTCAGTGTCTCCTTGAAGCCAAGGACTATGTCCTATAGTGTCCCCCACTGAGCCTGGCCCAGGATGTTCACAGAAGTGCTCCGTTAAGCCTCAGAGTTTTACTGCAGGGACTGCATGTTTTCCTGCATGGCTGGTATGACCCATTATGCTCAAGGGGACCACTGAACACAAGATGAATGGTACCCTGAAAAAATGCAACATGGCGCTCCGACGCGCCATTTCTCCTCAACACCACGCCCATCACGGCCCTTCTCTGAGTCTGGCCCACGTGGATTAGTAAAGATTCCCCTCATGCCCTGACTCTTCCCAGTTCAGTGCAGCCCCTGTGACCCGTAAGCCACCTTACCCTTTCACCCCTGACAGCTGCCAGTCTCCCTTTCCTAGTCTTGGTCAACACTCACCAGTGTCTACAACCGAGGGCACACAGTTCTAAGCTCTGTTGGGAGGAGAAAGGAGCAACGGCAAGCAAGGACAGGAAAGGGAGAGGTAAGTGACTCTTTACAGGAATTTAGAGCTAAGACACCAGCTCTGAGACACCAGGCTGCTCTGAGCAGCCCTGCCAACGAGGCCCAGAACAAGAAAGGGCAGGGGCTTCCAATCCAGCCACTCCTGGGAGGCAAGGGATGATGCAGTGCGTGCTTTATTCCCCATTTCTTAGGCTCTTAAGCTTGGCCTCAGGCTCCGGTGAGCAGTGCCACCGACAGGAGGGAAAGAGGAGACTCCTCCAGGCGTAAGCCACTTAGGGAGGAGCAGAAGGGGCCCCAGGGCGGATTAGTTCATCCTCAAGAAAACAGGGAAAGGGAGGCCCTGGGGATTTAGTGCTTAGCTGATGGAAGGTGGAGCCGCCAGTGGAGAAACTTCTTGGGGACAGCGCCGGGCAGCCTGGCCGGGCACCAGAGCCAGACCCCGCTGAAGGATGTTCCCACCCCCCCCCTCCCCCGGCGCGGTGCTCCAGGCTCAGACCCCACAGGGATGCCGCCCCTGGGCCTGCGGCAGGTGCGAGTGGAGGGGGCTCTGCCATACTTCTCCACCGTCCACACCTTTGGCTTCATTGACTTAAAACGCTACTTGGCATTCTTTTCCTCTCAGTGCCTCTCTTCTCTCTTGGCTTTGCAGCTGACTTCCTACTTGACAGCAACTGCCCCTTCAGCAAAAAGGAAACTAGTCCCACGCCCTACTTCACAGCCAAGGTGCTGAGTGTGAGTGCGCCCCCGGGAGGGAATGTAGGAGGTGCGTGCGCATGCTTGCACAGCTGTTCTGCAAACTGCATTTTGTTTACAACGTATCAACTCAAGCCACATTCCCGTCTCGGAGAGTAATTTTTCCGAGCAAAGTGCTCCAATTTGACCATTTGCTTACATGACCCTCCCACATGCCCACACGTGCGCGCGCGCGTGCGCGCACACACACACGGAGTCAAAATATGGAATGTATCCTTGTATTTCTGCCCTTACAAACGCTAGAGTCAAGCTTGTCGTTTTTTGCAGTAACACCTACGGATCGACCCATACCTGGAATTCTGTGTAAGACTGTGCCAGAGATTTCACAGGGAAGTGAGGAGAGAAGGGGAGATGTGAACAGTTCTTTAGCACCTGCTACGTTCCAAGCTCTAGGCCAAGTACAAGGTGGTGGCAGGGGAGCACAGAGAGAAAGGAGGGAAGTTATCCAGCATGAAGGCACAAGCATGTTTCTATACAGAAAAGTGCTATTTGTACCTACTTAATAGAAAAGATGGTAAGTGTGGGGAAATGTCCCAAAGAATCACCAGCCACCTAAGGGATCCTTGGAGGGGAGTCTGTTGGCCGGAGCCCCGCCATAGCCAGAGGGACTTGGTTCAGAGGTAGCTAGACGGGCCAACCACCAAATTATTTCAACTCCCCCAAGCCCAGCAGAACCCACGAGAACCAGATGGTGGGGTGGGACCAGGTGGCAGCTGGTCCTCAGAATAGCAGCCCGGTGGCGCCCAAGGGCTTTTAAAAACAGCTGCCTGGTTACCTCAGCCCTGGCCAAAAGAGTGCAGGAGTGGCGGCCACATTCCCCAAGCCCCAGCTGGGGATCAGGGCTGTGGTGGGGAGAGAAGCCGAGACAGCTGAGGGGATGATGTCATCAGGCTACAACTCACCCTGCTGTCTGGGATGGCTGGCTGGGGCTCGGGCTGGGGGGCCAGCTCCCAGCCAGCATCTCAGGCCACCGATGCCCCCACAGGATGAGGAGTATAAGCCAGGTGGGCGCCTTGGTGAGTAATTAGGAGACAGACACAAGGCCCCAGTCCCTGCTCTGCCACCTAACTGTGGACCCTGGTCAAGCTGCATGACCTCTCTAAGCCTGTTTCTTTCCTGATAAAATTGGAGTGTCACCTACTTCAAACCTTCTGGGCTGACTGTGAGGATTATATGCCCCAATGTATAAAGCAGGCAACTTCGGGCTGGAGCCTGGGTGGCTGAGTCAGTGAAGCATCCGACTTCAGCTCAGGTCATGGGCTCATGGTTCCTGAGTTCCAGCCCTCCATCGGGCTCTGTGCTGACAGTGTGGAGCCTGCTTGTCACAGTTTGTGGGTTCAAGCCCCAAGTCGGACTCTGTGCTGATGGCACCCAGTTTGCTTAAGATTCTCTCTCTCCCTTTCTCTCTGCCCCTCCCCCACTCATGCAGACACACACTCTCTTTCTGTTTCTCTCAAAAAAAAAAAAAAAACATGTAAAATGTAGTATATACATAAAATGGAGTATTATTTGGCCTTAAAAAATGACATTTTGACACAAGCTGTAACATGGATGAACCCTGAAGATATTATGCTAAGTGAAATAAGTCAGGCACAAAAGAAGAAATACTGTATGATATACCTCTTCTACAGTTGTCCCCCTTTATCCACAGGGCATACGTTCTGAGAACCCCAAGAGATGCCTAAAACTGCACAGAGTACCAAACCCTATATATATTCTACATTTTTTCCTACGCATACATACTGATGATAAAGTTTAATTTATAAGTTGGGCACAGTAAGGAGATTAGCAACACCAATCAACAATAAAATAGAACAAGTATAACAATATACTACAATAAAAATTATGTGAATATCATCTCTCTCAAACTCTCTGTGTACTCACCCTTCTCGAGATATGAGATGATACAGTGCCTACATAATGAAATGAAATGGGGTGAATGACGTAGGCATTGTCATGTAGCATTAGGCTACTATTGACCTTATGACCGTAGGTCAGAAAGAGGATCATCTGCTTGCAGATCTCGGGTAACCATGGGTGACTGAAACCATAGAAAGGGAAACAGTGGATGGCGGCGGGGGGGGGGGGGGGACAACTGTATGAGGTTCTTACAGTAATCAAATTCATACACACAGAAGGGAACAGGGTGATTGCCTGGGACTGACGGGAGGAAGGAACAGGGAGTTAGCATTTAATGGGTACAAAGTTTCAGCTGGGAGGAAGTAGTTCCCGAGGGGGAATGTGGTATTGTTGCACAACTGTGTGAATGTACTTAATGCATAGAACTGTACATTCAAAAATGGTTAAAATGGTAAATTATACGTTATGTATATTTACCACGATTTCTTTAACAGCCATGAAAAAGACAATGCACAAAAAAAATGCAAATAGTGAATCAATTTTTGGAAAAAATTTCCAAGCTCACTAATAATTCAAGGAATGCAAAGCAAAGCCACTGCTAAATGTCACTTTTCACCTCCAGTTAGCAGAGATCTTCTGAAATGCGGACACTCAATGCTGATGGGATGCTCTTATAAAGCGCGTTGGGAACATACATTTGTACAACCTTTTTATAAAATGTCCATGGCACGCTCCCTTTTTGTCCCCCCTCCTTGACGGATCCTGAGAGTCCCTCCTCACGGTATTTTCCAGCCCTATTTCACCTGAAACCCTGGCCTAGATTTTCCATGGCCCTTCCCCTCAAGGTTCCTGTCTCCTGCCTCCTGCAACCGGCCCTTCAAGCCGCTGCCCAGCTGATGAAGGTGGAATCCAGAGGGAAGAGAGCAAAACCAGCCTTTCCACACAGGTGCTGTGCCTGTGGTCTGGGGTTGGGGGTCCTGGGAGGTGGCGGACAGGGTAGTAGTGGCATAGACGGAAAGACAGGTGTTCTAGAATAATGAAACAAACCACAGGCAAGGCTTTTGTGGTCAGGCTCTCTCTCATCCCATTCTTGGCAAACATAATTACCTGTCCAAAGAATGCAAGGAGAAGTGATGTGAAGGGACACAGGTGTGTAACTGGCATCCCCACACACACGCGAAGGGGTAAAAGGAGCCAGGGAGGCAGCCAGAACGCTTAGCATCAGTAATCTTTAACAAGAAAGAACAGCAAGAAAGCAAAGCCTTTTGCTGCTCCTGTTCTGGAAAATATAAGTGCCTGTGCAGGTACCAGGAAGAAGAATCTTCTCTGGCAACTTGGAGAAGCATAGAACATCACTCATGAGCCCCGGATGGACCCCAGGCCCCTGCATCCGGGGCAGACAGGAACATGTTGATGGTGGTCTGGTATGGAAGTCCAAGGGTCTCAACCTTGGGCCAGGCAGGAAAGACAGACCACGGTTCTGAATCCAGGACAGAGGAGGAAGTGAGCTGCCCGAGCGAGCTAGCAGGGGGGCAGGCGGGGGGCCCTGACTGCATGCTCTCACCTCATAGTCTCACACTTCTTCACTCAGGCAAAGCTGAGTCCTATAAAAGTGAATTATTTCCCAATTTAGAAACAACATGAGAACGAGGCACAAAACCATGGGGTCTATAAGAAACCATTGTTGTTTCCTGTCGAATCCATGCTGGTTGCCCCTTGGAGAGTCCAGCTCCAGCCAGTCAAGAAAGGAGGAGCTGTTTCCTAGCACACTGTGCTGTTTTTTCTAGGCCAGCCACTCTCTCCACCTCTCCCTTTCCTTCCTCTATCATCCTCCAAGTGACCCTGCTACTTTCTCGTACTCTCCCTGAAAACCCTGGCTGTCACCTAGTCAGCTGCTGACTTGGACCCAACAACCACCAGAGGAGAGGCCTGCAGTCACATATTGAAAAGGAGGATTGCAGGAGAGGTGAGCCCCCCAGGTGGGGGCACCTGGACCTGTGAGCACAACTTCCCACGGCTGCTAACAAAATGTCTCGCAAAGAAGGGTCATTCAGTCCTCCTCTTAAGCCTTTGGCACCTTCCCCTGTCCTTTTCTTTTGCTTCTTGGTCCATGTTCTTTTTTTTTTTTAATTTTTTAAAAATGTTTTGATTTATTTTTGAGAGAGAGAGAGAGAGAGCGAGCACAAGCAGGGGAAGGGCAGAGAGACAGACAGACAGAATCTGAAGCAGGCTCCAGGCTCTGAGCTGTCAGCACAGAGCCTGTTGCGGGGCTTGAACTCATGAACCACGAGATCATGACCTGAGCCAAAGTTGGCTGCTTAACCGACTGAGCCACCCAGGCACTCCTTCTTAGTCCATATTCAATTGCCAAAAAAGGTTAGTCTCTCTGAAACTCTCCAACCCTTCTACCAGCCCCCACCACTCCTCTTCTGTCCAAAGTCCTCAGCAAGACACTGGTTAAAGGAGAAAAGGGCCCAAAGGACCCAAAGGAAAAAGTCTGCCAAGCTGAGTGCAAGAACAACCTTGTACCAGACAGGAGTGGCCCCCGGAAACAGATGTTTGGAAGCCAGCCGTTCCCATCTGAGGACCTAGGTAGGGGTAAGGGTTTGGGAAACGTCAGGACCTGGGAGAGGAGGCATGTCACGATGGAGTTCGGGTGGAGAACCAGCTATTACGATGCAACGTAAGAGAGAGAAACGTTAGGTTCTTAATTTAGGTTCAAAACGCCAAGGCCCATCCATGTTTGGCCCCAGGTTTTCCTGGCTTGGAAGGGGTTCTCCTGTGACTCTGGGTTACTGTGAAAGTACAATATGGTGTGGCTGCTATGTAAAAACAGGGTCTTGTTTTCTTTTGCTCTTTTTAAGAACACAACATTTAGCCACAGGTATAGGTCTCAGGGACTAGTAATCTGTGCTCTAAACTGCTCAGACAACATTTAGAATACTGTATTTCAGGGATCCTGGGCAGTTCAGTCGGTTAAGCGTCCAACTCTTGATTTCAGTTCAGGTCATGATCTCACGGTTCCAGGGATCGAGCCCCACATTGGGCTCTGTGCTGACAGCGCGGAACTTGCTTGGGATTCTCTCTCTTGCTCTCTCTCTCTCTCTCTGCCCTTCCCCTGTCTCTCTCAAAAATAAATAAACATTAAAAAAAAAAAAGAATATTGTGTTTCATATGTATTTATTTTAGAGGACTGTCTGGTGACAAACTAGCAAGTGTCCTGGAAAGAGGATGAGGAAAGTGTTTTGAACTGCAACTGTGACACCTAAGAAACAATGAAAGGAGCTACCTGTGGACAAAGAACTAAAGGAAGATGCCGAATGACCAAATGTCACAGTTCTGAGGACCTGTTCCAGGGCACCTCTGTTGTCACACAGATCACTGGAGACCTGGAGATACCTGGGTCATATCAGCAGGGATTAAAGAGTTGGAAAGAAGTTCACATCAAATCTGGTCTACTCCCATTTCATAGATGAGAAAACTAAGGCCAGAGATTCTCAACGAGTGACCGAGGCCAAAAACCAGAGGTAACACAACCAGGACTAGAATTCAGTGCCTTCATTTTTACCCCAAGTCCCTTCCTTACTCCAGGAATGCCATGTCGTAACATCATCGCAAAGGAAGTCGACGTGGGTTACCCTGACTCAAAGGGCAAAACAAGAATCAGTGGTGATGAGGTGTGAGGGTGAAGAAGGCGAATTTCTGTTCCACCTAAGAGTTTCCCAGCCACCAAAACCCAAATCTGGCCAGGCTGGGACAGCTCTGTAAGGTGATGAGTCCCCCCAGCCCCAGGACATCTTGCAAAAGAAGAAAGAGGAGAGCCTGGTCTCCACCAAAACAAACGTTGCTGATTCCCATAGAGAAAAGGGGTCCCCACACACAAGACCAGGAGGGACGATGAAGCAACAGTTAGAAGCAGGGCTGGTGATAAGGAGGCTGAATTAGAACGGCAGCATGGGACAGCAGGAACAGGCCTCTGTCCCCTGTGGCCACCTCTCTTCCAGGTTTAAAGGGCTCCCAGCTCCTCCATAAGTAAAGCAAGGCTCGCTCAAGTAAGGGCAAAATCTGAAGTCAGAACTGCCAGCCAAGACCAATCTTGTTCTTGTGCTCAAGGAGAGCTCAGCAAGGGTAATTACAGCTGACACTGAAGCAGGAAAGATTCTCGTTGGGCATAATGAAGATCTCCTTGACCTACTGGTAATAAAACACTAACTGACTGCAGCAGGAAGCTTAAGGGCTCTGTCACTTCCCCCAAGGGCACACACAGCTTTCCGGCCTGCAGGGCTCAGATGCTCAGATCACCAGATGCTCCAGGTTGGGGCCTCAGCCAGATGGCCTTTCAGGTCTCAGGTCTGGCATTCCTAGACCAGCCCAGGAATCTTCTCAGCCACACCAGTGTCCCCAGGGGGCAAGGGAAACCATCTGCCATGCTCTAACCCCCAGGCTGTGCAGTATTTCTCCCCAGTTTGCATTTTGATGTCTTAGTGACCATGGCACATGTCTCTCCCTCCCTCTTAAGTTACGATAGCCTTGGCCACCAAACTCAATGGGCTCACTGGCCTCTCTCCAAGATAGAATGAGTTTCACTCCTGAGCCTCTTTCTCTATCCAGTAGGACTAATGCATCACGTGTCCTGGAAAGTCCCTTTGGCCATGGCCAAAACTCTTCTTTTTTTCTGGGACCTCAGATAAGCTGGGAAAAGAGATACTTCACCGCTTTGTAAGCTTCAGAGGTGAAAGTCACTGTCATGAAAAAAAAAAAAAATTGGCAAGAAGTCTAGAAATGATTCAAGCTGAGAAGTCTGGTTGGTTGCAAAATTCATTCACAGCCTAATAAATCATTTGCTAGGGAGAGACAGGGGAGGACCTACAGTTTCCAAAGAGAAAAAGTAGAGTGGGATCACTAGGGGGCTTGTGCCTTCTTGGCAGTGCTGCTGTTACCTGGCGGCCACAGCTTTTGCAGGAGGATGTACATGGGGGCGAGTCAACAAAGTTTGGCTGGAGATTAAAGAAACCTTGGCACAACCAGACCTCACAGTCCCAGAGCAGCAAGCCCTCTACCTCTCCCTCCCCCATTTCTAAGACAAACATCTCAATGAAGCCAAGGGGCAGGGGCTGGCCGGAAGACTAGGGAGCGGAAGGGAGTCGCTAGCAGGACCGGGAAAATGGACACGGCCTCCGCTTGCTTTGTACAGACTGAAGTGCTCCCCTCCTTGCCCACCCCCTCGCGTCCATCGAAGCTTCTGACCTTTGCCAAGAACGTGGCGTTCCTGATGGCGCCCACCATTTCTCCCCCCTTGGGGTGCACCTTGGCCACGTGCATCCACATGCGCTCCCAGGTGTGGCTGTCGATGGGGAAGCCGCTCTTGTTAACATGAAACAGCACCCCGCCGTCTTTGTCCTCCTCCTCCGAGCCCCCGCTGGTGGCGAGGCTCACGGGCCGCGCGTGGCTGCTCCGGGACCGGGTGCCTTTGGCGCCTTTGGGGTGGGGGCAGCGGTGAGTGTCGGCCGCGGAGCCGGTCATGGTGGGGCCAGGGCGGGGCGGGGGTGCGCTGGGGGAAAGGGGGCGGCGGCGGCGGGAGGCGTGTGCGCGCGCGGGCGCAGCGCGGGGATCAGCGCCCCGCCGGGACGGCCTTCTCCATTGCTTCTGGCTGCCGCAGGACGCGCGAACCGGGAGCGGCGGCTGGAGCTCCGCTTACGGGCCGAGCCTGAAATCAGTGGAGATACAGCACACACCACGGGTAAGTGGACACCAGAGGAACCGAGGAGGGGCTGTGTCCAACGGCAGTGGGGCCTTGGAGTGTCCCCGCGTCACTCCCCGCTCCCCCCCGTGCGCCGACAGACCCCCTCCAGGAATTGAACACGAGCTTCCAGCCCTGCAATTCCCGAGGAAGGCGACTCGAATTTTGTCCCAAAGCTTCACACACACCCCCAGGCACCGGGAGGGGGATACAAGGAGCGCGGAGGGTGCGGAGTGGACGGGTAGGGAGAAGAAAGACAGCTCGTGCTGCGTGAAGGAACGGGAGGTCCCCACAAGGCTCCACGCATTCCTTGGTGCCAGATGTGGCCGAGCGCCAGCCGAGCCCAGAACGTGCCGGCACGTGAGCGCCCGGGCTGCCGCGAGGGCGCAGCAGCAGCCTCGGCTGGCAAAGGCGGTCCGGTTTCCGCCCGGAGGCCCGCCCGGGCCCTCCCGGGGCCGGTGGGCGAAAGGCGGCTGCAGTCCCAGGGACCCGTGCAAGTGGCCCCACCCGCCCCTCTCCCCGAGTTCCAGCGCCAGGCACCCCGGGGGACTGGCTGCGGGCGGGGCGCGAGGCAGGCGCGCCGCAGCCCCGGGACCCTACCTCGGGCCGGCCGGCCTCATGGCTGGGGAGCCTCTCCGGGCGGCGGGGACGGCGGGGGCTGCTGCGGCGGCTGCGGCTGCTGGGCCTGGGCCTGGGGCTGCTGGGGCTGCTGCGGCCGTCGCCTCATTCCATGTCCCATTCTCGAATGTTATTCTGTGACATATAACCGAGTCACCCGGGCAGCCGCCGATGTTCCGAACGCGTCCATTGGCCACCGCAACAAAGAGGGGCGGGTCCCGGGCTCGGGACTCTACAACCGGGAGCTCCACGACGCTCTGATTGGCTCCGGGGGTTCCCGGGCAGGAGGGGAGAGGAACAGGGGGAGCTGGGCCACCACGAGAAATCCGATCGCTGTCTTGTCCTGGGAGCCCCGCGGGGCTGCGGCGGTTGCCCTTGGGACTTAAGACCAAGTTTCCCCAGGGGTCGTCGCACTGCGAGAGTTCGCACCTATGGGAAGCAGGGGAGAAACAAAGCCACCTAAGAAGTGACCCCGAGGTAGAGGAGGGCTTGTCCTTAGAACTTCGTTCCCTGAGGAAGGCTGCACACAGTCACCTGCCCCTAGCAGGGAGTGACAGATGGTTTAGGCTGGGCTGTCACACGAAGCACAAAATTAAATCTTTTTTTTTTTTTTTATCTCACATTAATCAAATTTTCCAAAATCAATAACGGGGCACAACATGTACCCTCTGACAAAAGTCATGATTAATAAATCCCTTCTAAGCCCAAGCTGATATGTGACAGTTAAACCCAGGAGGTCAGTCAGACCCCAACTATTCTGTCGTAGCTACTGAGTTAGAGAAGGGGTCAGAGAGAAGGATGGGGGAGTGGGAGACTTTCCACACTCTCCTAGAAACACTTTTGCCTTAAAGGCATCTTTTTTTTTTTTTTTTTTTTTTTTTCTTAAGAAAAAGAAAAGCAAACTGAGATGGGAAGAGCAGCAGACTGCTGACCTGGGGACTGGCTCTAAGTCCAGGTTTGTCACTTGGCTAAGCTGTGTGACCCAGGACAAGCTACTTGCTTGTTCTGGGCCTTAACTTCTCTTTCCAAAAAGAGAACAGATCTCCCTCTGTAAGGTCTGTGCTGGCTCTGAAGTTCTGTGATTCTCTGACTTTTTCTTTTGGGGACACTTAGGAACCTAGCCAAATATGCTTTCTCTTTAAACTCCATGGAAGCTTTGAGAGTGTAGGCAGTTGTGATAGTGATTTCTAAGTTAACCTGGAATTAAGAATTCTGTTGTTGGGGTGCCTGGGTGGCTCAGTCGGTTGAATGACTGACTTTGGCTCAGGTCATGATCTCACGGTTTGCGAGTTCGGGCCCCGCATCCGGCTCCGTGCTGACAGCTCAGAGCCTGGAGCCTGCTTCTGATTCTGTGTCTCCCTCTCTCTCTGCCCCTCCCCCCACTCATGCTCTGTCTCTGTCTGTCTCAGAAATAAATAAACGTTAAAAAAAATTAAAGAATTCGGTTGTCAAAGAGCCACTGATGGTGGAGGCATCGTGGGCAGAGGCCCTGGGGTACCGTGGACAGCCAGGGCCTAGGGGGAGGAGACCTGGGTTCTAGACAATGAGAATAATAGTTTAGGTCCATCTGGACAACAAGAAATGGGCCAATTCAGGAAATTATCTAAATAATGCAAGTGAAATAGCACTCCTGAAAAAAAAATCAGGAAACTGGAAGAAGCTTATCTTCTCACCACATAATTGCCTCAGGTTTCATTTCTTTTTTTTTTTTTTTTTTTAATTTTTTTTTTCAACGTTTTTTATTTATTTTTGGGACAGAGAGAGACAGAGCATGAACGGGGGAGGGGCAGAGAGAGAGGGAGACACAGAATCGGAAACAGGCTCCAGGCTCCAAGCCATCAGCCCAGAGCCTGACGCGGGGCTCAAACTCACGGACCGCGAGATCGTGACCTGGCTGAAGTCGGACGCTTAACCGACTGCGCCACCCAGGCGCCCCTCATTTCTTGATTAAAAGAAAGCATGCCTCTGTGAGTGACGTTTTCTCATCTTGAACATCCTTCCTCTCTTCTTTTCTCCCTCATCTCTCAAATCCATCGCTCTCTCCTTACTTCCTCTGAGTTTCAAATCCAGGGGGGTGAGGATTTCAGGATGCAGACCTGTATGCACAGGGTGAAAATTTGACCTCACAATCCCTCAGGAGAAAACTGAGCTCTCAAAGCTCAAGTGATCAGACCAGCTGGCGAACATCGAAGAATATCTGGCAAGTTTCACCTTCCTTGGCATCAGTTCCCGGTGTCCCACTCAGGCCAAGTCCAAACAAGTACAATCACCCTGTTAAACCAGGGCCTGGATCCTGCTTTACCTGAATCAAATCCTATGGACCAGAGAGGGTTATCAGTTCATGTTCCTGCCCCCAGCACCCCAGAACTCCTTGACAGCGGGGGGGGAAAGCCTTTGTTGTTCATCTCCAATATTCCAAATGTCTGTTCTCTTCTTCCCTGGGGGTGGGGTGCAGTAGGGACCCACATGACACGGTGTATAAAGAGAGCTATGAGATTTGGCTGCTTTCCCTAAATGGTGGTAGGAAGGCTTCTGCAGTGAACTGTGCTGTCCAAGTGCAGGACTGAGAGGCAGAGGGCTCTTTTGTTGAGAATTCTTTAGCATTAGAGAATCGTGCTTATTGTGTGGACCAGCCACCTCTATGCTTCATGTCCTTGTGTATTTCAGGTTACGTAACTCTGAACTCAGGCCAGAGAGATGCTGGGTTTTGAAAGTTCAAGCAGTTAGTAAGAGTGACGTAGCCTTACATATGTACACGCAGTGGCACAGAGCCAACTTGTGATTTGAACAGGGACACGTGGCGACTATTTGCTCAACCTCCGAGAGTATGAGGTTGACCTACTCTTCTATTTGTTGACATAATGACCAGAATAGCAGGGCTGTGTAGCGGAAGGTTTGGAACCAGAAAAACGGGTCAAAGAGTATCTCATTTTCCCAGTGCCAGCTGCTGGGGTCTCAAAGACACTGAAGACAGAATCCTACCTGACAGATCATGTTTCTGGCTCCACCACTTGTTGACATTGTCAACAGCCTATTAAGGGATATATCAAACACACCTTATATGCCTCCTCACGTTAGCTAGACCTTGCCTGTCTCCTGGCTCTACAGCTACCTCCACAGCTATAGACTTGTGCAGTCCAGCCACCTGGACCTGGCTAGTCACTTGCCCCAGGCAAGTCCCTCTTGGCTGCTGCCGCACAGCCGGGCTGGCCAGCCACACGTGCAGTCTCCGACTCTTCCACTGCTTCGAGACTCAGATGAAATGCCACACTGCAGGATGTGGCTTCTAAGCAGCCATCAAAGAGGATCGATGCATCCTAAGGAATTAATTCCCTGCGGGGAGCCTTTTGATTAATGAGAAAGCGGAGATGGGAGGGAGCCGGGCAGGTAAGTTCTCTTTCCTTCCTCCCTTCTATGGACTGTTCCGAGTCATGATTTTCCAACATAGCCTGTCTGGAGCTGTCCGTCCCGCGCGATTGAGCAGACATACCTGTTGAATAAGCTTCCGAGGCTCTCTGCAGCTGGTCATGAAGCAGTTACCTGCATGATAACAAACCACCTTGTGCTGCGTTTCATCCTTTCCTACTCCATTTCCCTTTTGGCTCGCTCTTGCTGCCTTCTCAGTCAGATTTACCTTTGCTTCTAGGTTTTGCTTTCTAGGGAAACTGAGCTAAAACAATGGGTTCCACAAGTGGTTCTAGAAAGCACACGCTTGGGATGGATTTCGGGGTTGAATTGCCTACCCGTCTGAAATCACTAGAATCCTTTGCTGATGCTGAGAAGGAAGGTGATAGCTCCGATATGCAAGAGCTCCACAGCTCTCACTTGTGTTTAACTGTGGTCAATTGGATGGAGAGCAAGGCATGAGGAGATCAAGTAGCTGTGGCCCTCAATCAGTTTGGAAACAATGATAATTGTAAGGTGAGAGAGACCTTGGAAACAGAAAATGACAGGCTCAGAGCAGTTAATTACCAACTCACGGAATGCTCTGAAAGCCAGAGAGCCTCCATGGCAGCTTTAAGAGAGAGTCTTATTTCCTGCAACCACAGGATAGACTCTTCCAATCAAGCCCAGGACCTGATCACATGATAGCAGAACCGCAAAGGGTACTAATACGTGACCTTCACAGGCTTCCACGTCAAAGTCAGAGCCCTGATAGGGAAAGAGGGGGACCCAGAATCCTGGAATGGAGATGTCTCAGTGGATGGGTATCTTGACCCTTCGAGTCCCTTGTGAATGCTCCTGCCCAGAGAAGACCCCACCCCCAGCCCCCGCGGCTCTCCATGGCATGTTCGCCTCAAGACCACTTATTGCCTCCACCAATATCCAGAGTCAAGTGGTAGCACAGCCCACGGGGGAAAGAAGAAGCCCCGTTCCAGGAGCACCTGGGAGGCTCGGTTGGTTAAGCATCCAGTTCTTGATTTGACTCAGGTCATGATCTCACGCTGACAGCACATAGCATGCTTGGGATTCTCTCTCTCTCTCTCTCTCTCTCTCTCTCTCTCTCTCTCTCCTGCTTTCTCTGCCCCTCTCCAGCTCACACATCTGTGCGCTCTCTATCTCTCTCAAAAATAAATAAACTTAAGAAAAAGAAAAAAAAGAAAAAAAAAAAAGAAACCCTGCTCCAGGGATGAAAATCATACCTGCCAAAGATATTGTAGGGCTTGGCTAATGTGCACTGGCAGGAACTGTGGAAATGTGTGGATCTTGAAGATATTATATTTGGGGATGGGAGGGAGAAGCTCAATGAGGAGAACTCACTGATTTGGGGATACTCATACAAAACTAAGCATTTAGGGGCGTCTGGGTGGCTCAGTCGGTTAAGCATCCGACTTTGGCTCAGGTCATGATCTCATGGTTCGTGGGTTCAAGCCCCACGTCGGGCTCTGTACTGATAGCTCAGAGCCTGAAGCTAGAGCCTGCTTCAGATTCTGTGTCTCCCTCTCTGTCTGCCCCTCCCCCGCTCGTGCTCTGTGTCTCTCTCTGTCTCTCAAAGGTAAATGTTAAAAAAAGAAAAGAACTCCACATTTCATGCTTTAGCAAGGATGCCTAGAGCTTGTCCTAATCCCCATGTTTGCTTGGATGGATCTCTGAAGCCTGGTCTCAACAATAAGCAAAGTAGAGAAAGCAGACTTCCTTGTGTGGTGTTGAAGGAGGCATCAGAAGAGTCAGGAAGGAGGGAATATTAGAAGGGTTAATTCAGTACGGCTCCAGAACCCACCACCTGACTAGTTCCTGGGCCAGACCGGAAGACACTCCCCACACTAAGGCGATAAAGAATGCACTGGTACGGAGGCAGTTGGTAGTGGCTGTCCTTGTAGTCCAAGGTGGATGGTAGTGAGGAGGGTGCTGTGTAACTAGGCTGCCTACTATTTGTGAAGATGACAAAAATCCCAGAATTGCAGAGGTGAGGTGGGAGCACTTAATCATAAAGGAAAAGGTGAACATACCACAACGGACAGCAAGGTAGAGGAGCGCTCAGGGTCACTTCCTCTACACGGACTCATAATGCTGGCTAATAGGTCATGGTGTTCCTAAGGGAGGGGTATGCATATGATTTATTTTCCACATCGAGCTATTTTTGAGAGTGAAAAGGTACACTAGTAGTAATGACATGGGGACAAGTGGTGTACACCAGGACCATCCCAAATTGATAACCACCCTACCAACGGGGGGGGGGGGGGCGCGGATAGATGAGCTGTCACTTAGGCTATTGCTTGATTTGTATAATCAGAGAAAATGCTGGGGAGAAGGCTTACTCTGGGCACCATAGCAAAGAATCATAGACCCTCACCTGATTTCCAAATCTAAGCCAAATCGGGCTCAAAGCTATTGCCACTGCTGAGTGAGCCCAGCTGGCCAACTGCAAAGACTGATACCAGGTGCTCTGTCTCACAGCATTCCTCAGATAGCCAGCTGGGGGCCGGTAAATTTATATGGACCTTCTACCCTGGAGGAGGCAGTGACTTGACTTTACCCCAATCAATATAAACACCATAAATGGGTTTGCCTTCCCTGCCCACGGGGTTTCAGATAGTATCACCATCTGAGAGCTTCCAGAATACCTTCTCCATTGACATGTTACCTTATCCAACATTTCGTCAGAACAACAGACCCATCTGATGGTGAAAGATGGGGCAACAATGGGCTCATGAGCATGGCCTACTGGTCTTACCATGGATCCCATACCCAGAAACAGCTGACCTGATAATATAATGAAAAGCCCATTGAAACTCAGTTAAGGCAAAGCTAAGGTACAACACTTTGCAGAGTTATGGCACAGCCCTCCAGGTTCTAATACGCTTTGAGCTAATGACCAATATATGGTACTGATCCTTAAGAGCTAAAAAGAATGAATTCAGGAACTGAAGGATAAAAGTGGCACCTTCCACCATTGCAGCCAATGACCCACTTGAGGAGATTTGTGCTCTTTGTCCCTGACACTTTGGACTCTGTTATATGAGAGGTTCTGGTTTCCACGGAGAAGACTCTGCCAGGGTGCAGGTTCCACTGATCTGGAAGCTGTGACTGCTCCCCGGCCACTTCAGGCCACAGGCAAAGAAAGGAGTTAAAGCATAGTAATTCGAATTACCCTGAGAGGTTTGGATGGCTTCTCCTGGATTGCAGAGAACCCAAGGGATTCACAGCTCCTGGTAAAGCAATAATTTTGCAGTGATAGCAGTTACAATTCAATAAGGGTAGTTCCATTAAGAACTTCAAGACCTTCTCCCACAAATGAAGATGACCCAATCCAGATAAACCAGCTGAAGTGTTGGGCAAGAGTGAGGGACGTCTAGAAAAGGTAATGGAGAAGGAAGATGATGATATCAACTACGGCATTAGGACCAGCTATAGTAGCTTGAATCAAGCAGACTGTAGCTCTGCTCATTGACTCTCTTCCCTAAGAGCTTCTAGACGATTGCAACTGGCCACAACCTTGAAGGGAGCTTCATAACTGAAGGGATTTGTATCTTTCTTGGAAAAAGGGAAAAATCCTCAAATCCAGACTATTCACCCACTCTCACCAGCAAAATGGATGTTTAGTGCAACAATGGATGTTAGTGTTTAGCCTATGTCCTCCCCGTCTTGTTGGCAATCAATATCTCATGTTGATTGAATGTAGTGAATCTGACTGGTGGAACTCAGATCACCTGTTTGTGCCCTCCCTGCAAAAAACAATTAGGGAGTTTTCCAGATTTTATCTTAGAGAAAGAAGATTCACATGGTGGGAAATTCCCCAGACATAACCAGAGTGCCCAAAAGAGGCTACACAATTCTGAAACCATTTGAGATGTCTGATAGGATTAAGCAAATGAGTTAATGCCCTGATATTGGTGTTTTCACTATGAAGAGGGAGCATGCAAACACGGAATGGGGAGAAACAAGGAAGGAGCCTGGGGGGAGAATTGGAGTTAGAGGTATTGATGGGAGCTCAGTCTTTCTAAATCCATAAGATGAATCTAATCATGAAAGAGTATTGGACCCATCCAAAATAAGGAAAGTGCTGTTTTTAAAACTGTATATATTTTAAACTGTCAATGTAATAAATGACAAAGAAAATCAGTAGAAATGTTCCATATTAAAGAAGACCAAAGAGACATGACAACTAAATGTGACACCTGATCCAAACTACATCTTGAGGGGGCGCCTGGGTGGCTCAGTTGGTTAAGTGCCTGACTCTTGGTTTTGGCTCAGGTCATGATGTCATAGTGAGATCAAGCCCCGCATAGGGGCTCGCTGACATTCGGGAGCCTACTTGGGATCCTCTCTCTTCTTCTCTCTCTCTGTGACCTTCCCCTGCTCTTTCTCTTTCTCAAAATAAATGAATAAACTTTTTTTTTTTTAACTGCACCTTGACCTGCAGGGAAAAAAACAGTGTAAATGATATTATTGGATCAAGTGACGAAATAGTAATATAGATGTTCAATTAGATAAAAGTATTACATCTATATTAACTTTACTGAAGTTGATAAACTAAACTCCAGTGATGAATAAGGACTATCCTGATTCTTATTCTTAGGAAATACACACTGTGGTATAGAGGGGGAAGGGCCACTTACTTTCAAGTGGTCCAGAAAAAAACCACTGCACACTTGCATGTGTGCAGAGAGAAAATGATAGAGGAAATAAGGCAAGATGTTAACAGTAGATGAATCTGGATAGAGGGTATATGGACGTTCTTTGCACTATTACACTTGCCACTTTTCTGTTAAGTTTGAAATCATTTCCAATTAAAAAATTTTTTGAAGGAGGGGGACTGAACACCCTTGAAAACACAATAAATGTCTACTATAATAAGCCTGTGAGATAGGTGTTAATTATTTCCATGTTACAAAGGAAACAACTGAAGTTTTAAAAGGTTGGGGAACTTGCACAAGATGATATAATTAGTAAGTGTCAGAACTGAGAATTACACTTTGATTCACTTGATCAGCTACTTTTCTTTTTCCTTCTCTTCTTTTCTCTCTCTTTTTTTTAATAGCAGGAAGAACATAGATTCAAATGGTAACCACAGAAAATTTGTAGATGTCCTGATGACCAAAAAGTTTAACTGTCCTGATGCTTCAAAATTCTAAGGGACGTCCTTTGAATTTCAGGCTTATTTATTTTTCTAACTTGTCCCCTGGAGAGGGGGTGCCAGAGGGCAGGGAGCATGGAGGAGAATTAGAAACAGAATGAATGAGACCAGGGGAGCCACCAGAGAAAGAACCACACTGGGGCCTAAATAATCCACTGGTAGCAGCGGGAGCCCTGGACAGTGGTCCTTCCGGCCAGGTTTACAGTTCTAAGGTCCTTTGAGGACATTTGGCCAGAGGGAGCAGAAATTTAAGACTTTCTTGGATTACAGCTACTTTTCACCCAGAGAATAAGAGAATCATCTGCTGTAAAATTACTGTCTTCTCTCACAATGGCAGCTTTCAGAGAAGAAACCTGTTGTCCCCTTCTGAACAGTGTATTTGAAGGCTCTGTGCCTACCCCTTAACAAAAATACCATAGACTTCTTTGCTTTTAAACAACAAACATTCATTTCTCACAGTTCCAGAGGTTGGGAAGTACAACATCAAGGCGCTGGTGAGGACCCTCTTCCTGGCTCATCGATGACCATCTTCTTACCATGTCCTCATGTGGTCAAAGCAAAAGGGAGCTCCCTGGGACCTCTTCTATAAGGGTGCTGAGGGCTCCACCCTTATGACCTCATCAGCTCCCAAAGGCCCCACCTCCTAATACCATCACATCGGGGGCTAGGATTTCATGAATGAATTTTGGAGGGACACAAATATTCACTCTGTAGCAGCAGCCATCTTGCAAATACTTGGATTTGGCCTTTGTGGGGTTTTCCTGGGATCCACACAGAGAGGAGCAGTTCCTCGATGCTGTGGGATGGTTGGGCTATATGAGAAAGCTCTCTTTTTGATTTTGGGGTATTTCAGGAAGATGAAAATGAAGTAAGTTTTACAATATAGCCTTTCTGGGGTACCTGGGGGGCTCAGTCGGTTAAGCATCCAACTTCAGGCAGATCATGATCTCACAGTTCATGAGTTCAAGCCCCGTGTTGGGCCCAGTGCTAACAGCTCGGAGCCTGGAGCCTGCTTTGGATTCTGTGTCTCCCTCTCAGTCTGCCCCACTTGCATTCTTTCTCTCTCTCAAAAATAAGTAAACATTAACTATACATATATATATAGAGAGAGAGACAGAAACAGAGACAGAGAGAGAGAGAGAAGGAGAGGGAGGCTTTCTGTCCCAAAGGAAAATGGGAACACGCTGACCCAGGTCTGCCCAGCTGACAAATGAGACCTAAAGCTGATGAATATGGAGGCACATGATTGAGGTCATACAGGAGCTACACTAGGGAGCTTCTGAAGGTCCAGGAACCCATGTGATATGAAGGTCACCCCACCTGCTAATCTTAGCTCTGCCAGTAACATCCTGGGTGAGGCACATAGCCACATCTTGGTATTTAGTGAATGTCTCAAGATATATATTATGAATATTCTTGGTAACTGGAATTGGGCAATCCTCCCTGAAAAGGCGGAGCGCATAACCTATCACGCCTGGCCACTGAGCAGTTTCTCTGGGTTCAGATGTCTGTTCTGTCCCCTGAAAAACTACGTGCAGATCGGCTTCCTCCTGTATCCATCAGGGGCAAGAAGGACACAGGTGGAAGTCTCAAGAAGTGCCCTGTCAACCGAGGCACTGACAAGATGAGGGGAACCATCAAGGATGATGAGGAACCCCGGAGCTGTTACCCTGGACCTGAAGGAGCCCAGTGAGAGCAGGAGGCAGAAAGAAGAGCCGACGGCATCCTCCTGGGCAGACAGCAGAGCGGAAGTGGGTTGGGGGCAAACAGAAGATGACTGCTGACCGTCTTTGGGACCCAGGCAGAGGCCCCAGTGCTTTCCGGGAAATTTCGCACTCATGGAGGTGAAAGGCAAGGACAGGTAAGATGTAACAAAGACAACACACATGGGAAAACCAGGCATTCGTGGATCCAGAGGCTGAACGTCTTGCCGGATGTGCTGGAGAAAGAATGTGAGCCCAGCGCTGTGTGGGGAGGTGGGTGGACTTTCCCTGAAGAGAGCACTGAGGTGTCTGTCGTTGACCGTCTCCCTGGGTGCTTCCTGAGTATCCCATTTGAGGAAAGGGGTCAGCATTAGAAATGTGCCAACACGTCTTCCTTTCTTCATTGTAACACTCTCCCTGGCCTTATGAAAGATGATAGCTGTCTGGGGAGCACAGTGGGTGCCCACGGTGACATATCTTTTGGCAGAAGAAGCACTACGGAAAGCTAGAGGAAGCCCACCCTCTTGATGTTATTGTCATATGACTGCTCATATTTACTGAAAATGTACTACGTGCCAGATGCTGCTCTGAGTGCTTTTCAAGCATGTGCTCATTCCACCCTCACCCAACACCCCTAGGAAGTGGGTATTGTTAGGGACTGAATGGTTGTGTCACCCTAAATTCATAGGCTAAAGCCCTTACCTCCAATGTGCCTTTATTCAGAGATGGGGCCTCTAAGGAAGTAATTAAGGTTAAATGAGCTCATAAGGGTGGGGGGCCTCTGATCTGATAGGGTTAGTGTCCACATAAGGGAAGAACCCCTAGGTTTTCCCCGGCCCCCCCCCACCCCCCCCCCCCCAGCACTCACACTGAGGAAAGGCCATGAGGGGACACAGCAAAGGGCCGCAGTCTATAAGACCAGGAAGGGAACTCTCACCAGAAACGGAATTTGCTGGCACCTTGGTTATTCCCGTTTCCAGAACTGTGAGAAAATGGATGTCTGTGGTTTAAGTCCCCTGGTCTGTAGGGTTTTATTATGGCAGCCGGAGCTGACCTGAGACAGGCACTGTCAGTATTATTGTCACTTTATAGATGAGGAAATTGCAGCATAGGGAAGCTAGGTGGTTTTCTTAAGGTCACCCCATTTGCCTTTGACTTTGGGTCCCTTCACCTCTCAGGGTCCTGCTTCTCTCGTAAGAAGCAAGTAGGTAGAAACAGATCAGGGGCCATAAACTCAAATGTCAACAGAGCTCAGGCAGATAACAGAAAGAGGGGAAGCTGGCTGAGACGGGCCGTTACAAACTGAAGAGGGCAGGCCCTTTAGAGAGGCCAGCTGCCTGCCAGCTTCAACAACTTGTTGGCTAAATGGCTGGTGTGCTCGGATCTACAGGTGCTTTGTTCTATTTTTTAGATGTTTATTTGAGAGACAGAGAGACAGAGAGGGACAGAGTGCGAGCGGAGAAGGGACAGAGAGAAAGGGAGACCCAGAATCTGAAGCAGGTTCCAGGCTCTGTGCTGCCAGCAGAGAGCCCGATGAAGGGCTCGAACTCATGAACTGTGAGATCATGACCTGAGCCAAAGTCGCATGCTCAACCGACTAAGCCACCCAGGTGCCCCTCAGATCTACGGTTTTTCAAGACAGACTTGGAAATCTGGATCTTCTTTAGGAAATACAATTTCCCCCACATTCCATCATGAAACAGAGTGCAGGCTAATTAAGACATAGCTATGGGCTGTGTTTGGCATACAATGTCCAGTTTGCCCCGCTCTGGACTGGATGATTTTTCTACACACTTTTCACCTCCTCCCTCTTCACTTGGCCATGACTCTCTGCCTTTGGCAATATTCCCTCCCGTGTGCAGACTCTTAGCCCCCTGCTTTTAGGAAAGTGAGTACCACCACGATCCAGAAATGTTTTAAGGCATAGTCAGTGCAAAGAGCACTACGTAGACTCGGCTGAGCCATGTGACCCTGGTCCCATTCCCTTTTCTGAAAATTGGCCCCAAAACACCTACATCACAGGAGCTCTGGAAGGATTAAATAAGATTGTGCGTGAGGAGGCAACTGGCCAATCGTGAATTCTTCCGTGGGGCTCAGAGAAGTGCTGAGTGCTTTCCATACAATGTCAGGTGCCTCAATGTTAGGTGTTTGAGCTCCTTACAGATAGGAGTCTGGTGGCTTCAGCGGCTGTAAGGTGCCTGAAATGGAACTGGCTGAGTTGTGAAAGGCAGCAGAGGGCCTCTGGAGAGCCTTCTGGAGAGCCCAGGAGCATGGCTGGGAGGGACAGGAACCAGAGATTCCGTGCCTGGAAGCCAGGAACAAAACAGCCTCCCCAAACAGCTCTCCAGCGGTTTGGAGGCATAATTAGTAAAGAGCGTTTGTACTAATGCTCTGAAAGTTCTACTCAGGCTTAATAGCCGCCTGTAAAAATTCCAGTAGGGCCATTTTTAGTTGGGGAGAGTGAGGGTTAAAAACTCTCCAGACTGCCCAAAATACTCTCCGGGAGGACCCCCCCACACACACACACCAAGAAAGGGGTTTATTTACTGCCCCACTGATTAAGGAACTGTTTATCTACTCTGGATCATCTTCCACCAAAGCCTTTATCAATGTTTTTTTGTGGGGTTTTTTTTGTTGGCTACTAGTGTTTGGGTTTTTTGTTTGTTTCGGTTTGTTTTTTTAAATAAATGAGAGCAGATTATGTGTGTTCCAAGGCTGTGACTCAAGATAGTTGTTTGCCTGTGAGCCAGATCCTGGGGAGGAGGGAAGGCAGCCTCCCTTTGCAGAGCTGGGGGGAGTCTCCAATGAGAAGGATACAAAAGAAGAGGAGTCAGAACTCACTTCCTTTCAGGTCTTCCTGGGGAGCAGCTCAGTGGGGGTGGATGCTCTGGGGAGGGCCTTGGCCAGCAAAAGAATGAGTGGGTTCAAGACAGCGGAGGTGGAGGAAGAAAGAGCAGAAATGAACTGGCCAGGCAAGGGGAGGGGAATTAGAGGCGCTCTAGGGGAGGTGTGCTGGAGACTCCCCAGGAAGCCTGGGGTGTGGTTGTAAAAGGACAGCACAGAGCCGGGAAGGAGGATAAGAGTGAAGCTGTGTTTGGAGCTACACTGAAACTCTGGATCCAATCTAACTCCACTCTGGCCAGAACAAGGGTTTCACAGGTGTGACCTTGGGAGGAGCGTTCCACCACAAGAGCCAGGAGGTCCTAAATGAATTTTTGGTAAAGACGATGGCAATGCGTTTGGAGTAGAGAACAGCAGTCATTGGATTTGGGGCTCAGCTCTGCTGAGAACTGGCTGGGTAATCCTAAGCATACCCCCCCAACCCCCACCTTTCTGAGGCTTGGTTTATAAAATGAGGGACTGGCCTTGATCCCTAGTTCTAAACCTCCCCTGCACATGAGAACCACCTGGGGGGTGCTGCAGCCCAGACCAGTGAAATCGGAATCTTTGGGAGTGGGTCCAGGTATCAGTATTCCACAGCCTGGAATACTGCACACAGCCAAGTTTGAGACCCTCAGGGCTAGACGGTCTCTAAAGGTCTCATTCAGCCTTGCCATTCATTAAGTCTTTAAGGAAAGGACAGAGAAGATGATTCTCCTGTGGCAGTCCTCAGGAGAAGCAAGGCTTTGTCTCTTAAGAGTTCCCCTGCCCATAAGATTCCATGATTTGAGACTCCCAAGTGGAGAGGCTCTTGCTGCCAGGTTCTAGCCAGATGTGTTTCTTGCACCCTTCATTCATTCCAGGAGTATTTACTGAGCCCCTACTATGTGCCCGGCTCCGTTCTAGGTGCTGGAGATACAACAGCGAATAGACCCTTTCCTGTGTTCAACTCTTGGGACGGATCTGAAACCACAAAGCTAAAAAGCAGGGTGCAGGATGATGCAGAGAGCCAGAAGGGAAGGGAAGTTTGGGAATCGGGTGTTTCACACAGAGTTCCCCAAACTGACTCATTACGTCATTGAACTGAGTAACTAAGGTTACTGGGGATCTGTCCTTGTTGCGTTATTCTCATCTTCCTTTCCTCCTTCCTCTTCAACTGTGGGGTCATCAGCCTCTGCGTTTAGCAACTCAGTTCTGGCTCCCAATTCCAACATGTGGCGGGGGGGGGGGGGGGGGGGGGGCAGTGGTGACCAACACCACCAGGCATCTCAGACACCAGCGGGGTGTGCTACAATTTAACTCAGCTCTGATAGTACCTACCTGGAGATAGGGTCAGATCCTGGAGGTTGAAGGCTCAGTCCTACAGACTACCCCTCCCACCCCCACTTTGGATACCAGTTGTAGGTCCAGGTCATGCCCTGTACTTCTGACCAGTTAGTAACTGGCTCTAAATCAGAAGTTCCCATGATGCCCTGCTTGGGTTTGATTAATTTGTTACAGCGGTTCACAACTCAGAGAAACATTTTAGTTACTAGATTACCATTTATTATAAAAGGACATAACTCAGGAACAATCAAATGAAAGAGATGCCTGGGGGAAGGTATGGGGGAGGGGTTTGGAGCTTCCTCACCTTCTCCAAGGACGATGCTCTCCCTGAATCTCCACGGTGTCTGAAACTCTCAGACAGGTTTTGGGGTTTTATGGAGCTTCATTACATAGGTGTGATTGATTAAATCACTGGCCATTGGCTACTGATTCAACCTCAAACCCCGCTTCCTTTCCCAGAGGTAGGTGTGGGGGGGGGGGGGGGCTGGTGAAACCAAAAGTTCTAGCCTTCTAATCATGCAGTCTGTTCCCCTGGCAACCAGTCCCCATCCTTCGGTAATTTCCAAAAGTCTCTCATTAACATAACCAAAGACACTTTATCACTCTTATCACAGGAAATTCCAAGGGTTTTAGGACTCCTGTGCCAGAAACAGTGACAGTGACGTAGACCAGATACATACTTCCTATTATAGATCACAATATCACAGCCAGCACCCCTAGGGGCAGAAATCTTCTGCTCCCCAACCCCAGATTCACACTCCCAAGTATACCTCAGGTCTTTCCGATTCAGCTTAAGCTCCTTACAGCTGGGGACTGGGCCTTGAGTCTTTGGGGGAGCAGATAGCATAGTTTGGAGTGTGTGGGCTATAGACAGACATCCTGGGTTCGGATCGCGGCCCCGCCTCTTGCCAGAGGCTATCACGATGTGATCTGGACAGCATACCTAACAGCTCCCCAGTTGCCCACCTCACATCTGCACCTTCAAAATAGGGATTTATTATAATACTACCTTTCACATTGGTGTGAGGAGTAAATGAGTTAGTGGAGACAAAGCAGTGTCTGGCACCTGATAACCTTCAATAGGTGGTGACTATTACTGACCTAGAGCAGGGGATGTTGTGTGTGCTTGTTCTGATCAGGCTCACGGAGAGACCAGCAAGGTTGTATGCTGTGGCGTCATCTGCTGTCTTTCTCATTTCCCATCAGGGCGGGCCTCTGATACACTGGTCAAGAGAATGCTAGCTGTTGTAACAGGGAAATCCTGAAATCTCAGCGCCTTCCTTCAGTAGGAGTTGATGCTTTGGTCATGGAAAGTCTACTGGCCTGGTGGGGTGCGGGGCGCCCCGTTCCATGCAATCACGTGGCATGTCAGGGGCTCCATCACCCTCAAGGAAGCCCAGGGCTTTCACCTCCAAGTGGCAAACGCACTGAGAGACTGGAGACCACAAGGAAGCCCTTTGTAGGCCAGGTGGGGAATGATCACTTACCCCCATTCCACTGGCCAGAAATCAGTCACATGCTGCAAAGAGCCTGGAATAGGGGCCAGGAAGAAGTGCGTGAGGGAGCCTCTGGGGCCTGGCCTCCAGGGGTCTTCTTCGCCAGCCAGGTCTGCCTCCTGATCTCAGGCCCCCTGCACCCCTGGTGGTTATCCCATCTGAGATGAGTCTGGGACCACTGTGTGTGCAGACTCCCTCCTCCTTCTCCTTCCTCTCTGACCTTCTCCAGTTACTTTCCTCCAATTCCTGTTCTCTCTCCAATGGCACCTACCCTCTATTGAACTCCTGTCTTTGGAGAGAGGTTCATTGTTTGGCCACTGAGGGCTGTGGTGGAGAGGTGCTCTAGGGATTCAGTGACAAAAGATGTTGGGGGAGGGGGGAGTGGGGGGAGAGCCGTGTCAGCAGAGGAACCTTCCAGGGAGGAGAGCTGTGGCCATGTCCACCTGCTTCCTGAAATCAGAGAGTCTGATCCCAGGCCACTGGGCTCCCAGGGATCTGGGAGAGCTCTTAGCCCCTCCTACTGTCCCCTGAACAGCAGCAGCCCTATCACCTTGGAATTTGTTAGGAATGCAAATTCTCAGCCCTACCTTCGACCTGCTGAATCAGAAAATCAGCTCAGAAAGATTGGTAACCCGCCCAAAGTCATGCAGCTAGTAAGAGGCAGGGCAAAAATGTTCTAACACGTCTTTTACGTGATTCTGGCGCACACACAAGTGTGAGAATACGTCCTGCAAGGAATGGAGCAGCCAGAGGCTACGGGTAGGAAAGTGCTTCACACTGCCACCCAGTGGCTGCACAACAAACAACAGCCCAGCCTCCAGCTTGGAACAAGCTCATGCTGAGGTCACAGCTGTGCTAATACCTAGATTAGGAAGCACGTTTTGGAAAGCACAGGGGAATCCACAGCCATCGCAGGGGACTCACCCAAGTCTAGCCTCATGGACAGCTGTTAAGACTTAGCCTAGAGTCCAGCCCGGAGCCAGTCCCAAACTCTTGCTAGAAGGCCAAACCCACCTGCGTTTACATTCCATGGGAACCTGGCACAGCTGGCTGGAGAGAGGCTTCTGTGATCAGACTGATAACCCCATCAGACTGATAACCCCATCAGGGGCAGACTCCATCATCCTCATGGGATACCAGAAGAAGCAGAGGTCCTTCTTCTCCAACAGGGCCCAGGAGTCCACTGGGACCCTGCCAGCTAGGCCCCTGTGGCCCCAGGGCTCTGCTGGTGTGGCACTCCCTGTCTCTGCCAGGGGCTTGCAGATCTTGGAGGTGAGGGTGGGGAGAGGCTAGAGGGAGAAGAGGAAATGTGAAGACCTCTCAGGATGTGGCCCTCTCCTACCTGTGTGATGGGGAACTGCAGGGACGGGGGTGACATCTGAGCTTAATGAGGAGGAAATGTCCAGAGGCAAAGCCCGCTTGCTCTCTCCCTTGTCCCTTGGCCTCAGACACAGTGGGGGCAGGAGGCTCAGCACTCTGGGGACTGACTCTGATTTTGCATTTTTATGGGAGGACATGGTAGCTGGGGGGCTCCCAGGGGATGTGCCCAGCTTGCTGGGGAGGCAGACTCTGGGGGAGGAGGAAGCGTACAGGAACCAATGTCTGTAGGGCACCCTGCACTATGTGGGGGATTCATTAAATCCACTCACACAGTAAAACTCAGCTCAGAGAGTTCAGTAACCTGTCCAAAGTCACACAGCCAGTAAGAGGTAAAGCAAACATTTACCCTAAGATCTAACACCAAAGCCTATGTTTGCTGTCCACCACTCTCTGCTGCTCACCCCCCACACAGAATCCCCCTAGGCTGGCTATCACGCCAAGCAGTTCCAGAAACCCGCGGGTTCCAACAGCGATAGGGCCTCTCCTTGCTTAGCTGCCCTGCCCTGTGCTCCCCCAGGCCCCTCACTGGTAGCTCAGTAGCATCTCTGACAAGGGAGAAAGCTCCAGCCAACTTAGAAACCAGGACACTGGCCTGTGTCCCCAGGTGGGAGGGAGAGCCTCTCCATCCTAGAGCAAGGCTAGGGTCCAGAAGGTGCCCATCTCTGCCCTCAGGGCTCTCCAACCAAGGATACAGAGCAGAGCCTGAGAGGGGGAGGGGAGGGCAGGGGAGGGGAGGGGAGGGGAGGGGGCAAGTTCACTGCTCCATTTAACCAGAGGAGGGACAGAGGGGGTCCCCAGAGCAGCTTGGCCCCCACAAGCCTCAAGTGTAGGTAAGTCCTGAGCTGAGCCTGGATGATGGTTCCCAGAAGGTCTGCTCTTCTCCTGAGTCCACCAGGTAAGGCACAGCCTTACCTCACGGTACAGGTCACCCAAACCCAAGGTAGCTTTTTTAAGATCAATGTTCTGCTGCAGACCTGAAACTTCATAAGTGTCGCTAAAATCAACACTAGAAAGGCATGATAGGATTTATGTGGGTTTTTTTTTTTAAGTTTATTTATTTATTTTGAGAGAGAGAGCAAGTGGGGAGGGGCAGAGAGAGAAGAGAGAGAATCCCAAGCAGGCTCCGTGTTGTCAGCACAGAGCCAGACGCGGGGCTCCAGCTCAGGAACCGTGAGATCGCGACCTGAGCCAAAATCAGGAGTCAGATGCTTAACCGACTGAGCCACCCTGGCGCCCTGGGATTGACCTTTTAAACTTTATTCAATATACAGTTATTATGGAAGAACCTAACATAGATGAACTCAAATTGTCTCTGCTTCTCTGGCTCAGGTGTATGTGGGTTAGTTCGTTGGACTTTTGACCTTGCCAAAAGATTCCAAACACCCCCAAACCACCAGTGTGGCTTTTACTGTCCTCATCATCATTAGAAGCCCCGATTGTCCACCTCTAAATGCCAGGAATGCCTTCCCTAACTTCTGTCACTGACACACATCCTCGCTGTTGGGGCCCAGAGGGTAGAGTTGTCTTAGAAAGGGAGCTTCCCCGAGGGAACGGTGCGGGGGGTGGGGGTGGGGGTGGGGGTGGGGGTGGTGGCTACCCCAGTCAGGTTGGGTATGGGAGGCCTTCTTTGTTGAGGGTCTCCATGGAACAATCCAGACAACTGTGTCATAGGTGCTGAGAGGCAGAAGTCCCTTGCCAGAGGCTGCCAGCCACGACCGGCTTAGGGGTTCTGACCTTCCTTTTCGAAAGGAGGCAGCACAGGCTAGGAGAGAGGCCTTCTCTGGGCCACCTTCTAGCCCCCTTTCCCCTGCTCCCACCTGAAGAACGAGGCCCAAGTGAGTGAGGAGGGAGGCCCTGACTCCATTCTTTCCTATCTATGCAACTTTTGGCAAGGCTGAGTCTGAGTTTACTCTTCTGCAAAATGGCTGTAATTGGTGAGGCTCCAGAATTTTTTTTATAGGAGGCACTTAGTGGGCCCTAAGGAAGGAGGCGGAGGTGATGGGAAATTGTTCACAAGCACACATACACCATTTTACTTAGACCACAGGCTTGTGGGGGGTGAACTGGGGAATTCAGCGTCGCTGAAGCCCCTCCCAGCCACCTTTTGGTGCCGCTGTGGTTATAGGAACCAAAGCGGGCCTCCCTCACGGGGTCAGATGAGAGCATCTAGATGACCCCCTTTGGGAACTGTTCTCAACAGATGGAACATATTAGTATCCTCTCCTAAAGTAGGACTCTAACCTTTTACTTGGGACGCTGGCCAGCATTGCTTGCTAATGGATCAGTGATGTTGCCCACGGACCCTTCTGCAGAGGCCACCAGTGAGCAGTCTCCTGGCTCTGGATGATGCTTCGATTTCTTATCTGGGGGCTCCTTCCTAACCCAGAGATGTGGTTAGATCTTCCAAGCCCCCAAAGCACTGTTTCAGGAGGAATCTCCCCATGCATCGACAGCCCAGGTAGTCCCCAAAATAGGTGGTAAGAGCATCCAAAGGCAAAGGGTGGCCACTGCCCAATTGCTTCGGGAACATGTCAGATGCTCAAAAACTCCCACAGCACGATCCCAGGTCTGAGGAATCTGTTTCTGGGAGTGGGCTTGAACAGTCTGTGGGGTGTTTCCTTTTGGTTTTTAATCAAAGGCATCCCTGATTACTGTTGTGAAAACTACACAGGTTATCATGGGATCTGGTCTGCTGTGCAGGACAGACTTCCTACAAACCCCTCAATTTTGGGAGAATCCTTCCCCTTTCTGAAGAGCTCACCTGTCCGTGAGGGTGCTCTAAGGTGACAGGAATATGCAAAACATATCAGTCATGTGTCCTTTTGGAAAGTCAGTCCAGACTGTGCAGGAAGAAACTTGAGATCTGAAGGAGGAATGGGAAAGAGCAGGTTTTCACCGCATTTCGGGCTTTTGCTTCTGGCTCTGTGGGAAAAGACAGAAACATAGGGGAGGTCTCGCTAGGGGCACGGGGGGCTGCTCCTGTGAGACTCAGCTCCAGCACCCTCTCTGACGGCAGCCTTCCCTCCCCCGCTCCCACTTACCTCACCTCTGCCTACAGAGGCCATCCTCACTAATGTACCACAGCACGAGGCACACACCCCCTCTCACACTTTGTCCCTGTTAAATTCCCCACGTCTGTCCTCCCCAGGCTATTCCCCCAGAAGAAAGAGGCTTTCACTCGAAGCCGGGGAGTTTTCCCTGTTGGAAGCGGTGGGTTTCCTGGTTTCCTGCCCAGTTTCTGGGCTCTCCTTCGCTGCCTTTTCTCCAAACCAGGTAAGGGCGTGACTTGCTTTCCTCACTCTATGGCAGTCAGGGGCTGTGGGGATGGGGTATCAGTGCTGTCTTCACCAGGGAGGAAACTGCTTTCCTAGAAGCAGATTCTTCTAGCCCCCTTTCCTCTGCTCCCACCTGTAACCCACCCTGTTTCCTGAAGCTGTCTGTCGGAAGGAAAGGGGCGGGGACAAAGACACAGGATTGACAGGGAGGAGGGACATCTGACACCCTCCAGGAGTCAGCCTGGCCCTCCCTGGGGCTCCGTGTGGGCGGAACTTTGTTTCTCCACCAAAGCAGATGCCTGATGGCTGTGGTCCCCGCAGGCTGGAGATGGGCCAGCCGAGCCACCTGCGTTCCTTCTCCACCGACATCACAGACGCACCTGCTGGGCTCAGAACTGTCCGAGGGTCTGCGAAACCAGATCCCTACCTTGTTCCTCTTCACTGGGGCCACACAAAAGCCTCCCATCCGGACAGTGACAACAAGAGCCAGCTCATGTTTCCAGTCGGGCCAGAGGAAGCATGTCTGGGGCAGCCAAGAGGAGCTTCTGGGGGGAGGGGTGCCCAGTCCAAGTAGACACTCCTGAAGAGGCCATGTGTGTGCTCAGCCTGCCTGGGGAAGCAAAGCCAGTCAGCAGCTGCTGCCAAGCTGTTCTCAAAGTGTGGTCCTCGGACCCGCAGCGTCACATCTCCTGGGGACTTACCAGGGATATGTATTATTGGGCCCCACCTGAGACCTGCAGAATCAGAACCTCTGGGCTTGGCAGTCAGCACTTTATGTTTTTTTAAGTTTATTTATTTATTTTTGAGAGAGACGAGACAGCGCAAATGGAGGAGGGGTAGAGAGAGAGGGGAAGGGAGAGAGAGATCCCAAGCAGGCTCCGTGCTGTCAGCATAGAGCCCGACGTGGGGCTCGAACCCAAGAAGCCATGAGACCAAGAGCGGGATGCTTAACCGACTGAGCCATGCAGGCACGCCTTGATAAGCCAGGTGATTCTGAGGACACTCAAGTTGGAGAACCTTTGGCTAAAGTTGGCCGTGATAGTAGGTCCTGAGCCCTGGGGTGGGAGGCAGGGCTAAGGGGATTGTGGGTGATGCCAGGGGTTTCCCATCAGAGCTGCCTCATCCATCCGTCCTAGAGAGGTGTACAAATATTCTTTTCTAGGTGTGCCAGCAGGTGAAAGAGGTTTGGGAGCCTGCCCGAGAAGCTTGTGACAGGGAGAAGTGCTGAGCAGGATGTTACCTACTGCAGGATGCACAGATAAGTATTTACTCCGACGTGGAGAGCGCGCTTCCCGATTCCCGAGTAACTTGACAATGGAGGCCGTTATGTGCAAACCCTTTTGCCCAACATGAGCCTGCCGTGTCGCAGGCAGGCCCTCTGCTTCTCGATTTGGGGTCAGCAGGGACAGGGAATGGAGGGGGCACACAGCTGAGCTGTGGGATGCCTGTGGGAAGAACCAAGCCTGCCATGGTGCCACTGGGACAGCCCTGGGGCAACGTGGCCGGAAGCCACACGGCCGGGGGCCACAGGAGCGGTTCACGTATTCCGCTGAGGAGCGGTCTCTGGCAAAAAAACACCGCGACCTTCCCCATTTTACAGAAGTTGTGCCAGACAGTTGAGCTGAGGCAGCACACCTGTCAACCGTCCCAGCTCCGGCTTGCCTCGGAGGTACTGTGGGTTCCCTTCCAGACCAGCACAGAAAAGCGAATCAAATGAATGTTTTGGTTTTCAAGTGCGTATGAAGGTTATGTATACACTGTACTGCGGTCTAGTGTGTAGTAACCTTGTGCCTAAAAAAAGACCTGTCTTAATTAAAAAATACTTTAATGCTTGGGCGCCTGGATGACTCAGTTCAGCATCCAACTCTCGATTTCGGCTCAGGTCATGATCTCACAGTCCATTGTGGGCTCTGTGGTGACAGCGCAGAGCCTGTTTGGATTCTCTCTGGGTCTCTTTTTCTCTGTCTGTCCCTCCCCTACTGGTGCTCTCTCTCTCTCAAAATAAATTTTAAAAAACTTAAAAAACAACAACAACAACAATCGTGCTAAAAAATGCTAACCATCACCTGAGCTTTCAGTGAGTCACAATCTTTTTGCTGGTGGAGGGTGTTGCCTCAATGCTGATGGCAACTGACTGGTCAGGGTGGTGGTTGCTGAAGGCTGGGGCGACTCTGGCAATTTCTTAAAATAAGACAACGGTGGGGTGCCTGGGTGGTTCAGTCGGTTAAGCATCGGATTCTTGGTTTCGGCTCAGGTCATGATCTCAAAGTTCGGGAGTTCAAGCCCCACATCAGGCTCTGTGCTGGCAGCTTGGAGCCTGCCTGGGATTCTCCCTCTCTCTCCCTCTCTCTCTCTCTCTCTCTCCTTGCCCCTACCCCACTCACGCTGTCTCTATCTCTGTCAAAAATAAATAAATAAACATAAAAAATAAAATAAGACAACAGTGAAGTTTGCCACATTGGTTGACTTTTCCTTTCATGGATGAGTTCCCTGTTAGCACCGATAGCATTTTACCCACAGTCGAACTTCTTTCAAAATGGGAGTCAGGGGGCGCCTGGGTGGCTCCGTCGGTTGAGCGTCCGACTTGGGCTCAGGTCATGATCTCACGGTTCGTGAGTTCGAGCCCCGCGTCCGGCTCTGTGCTGACAGCTGAGAGCCCGGAGCCTGCCTCGGATTCTGTGTCTCCCCCTCTGTATGCCCCTCCCCCACTCATGCTCTGTCTCTCTCTGTGTCAAAAACAAACATTAAAAAAAATAAAAACAAAAATCAGACTCAGTCTGTAAAACCCTGCTGCCGCTTTAGTACCTAAGCTCATGTAATATTCTAAGTCCTCTGTTGTCATTTCGACCTTCCTCACAGCATCTTCGCCTGTAGATGCCAGCTCAGGAAACCACTTTCTATCCTCATTCTTAAGAAGCAGCTCCTCATCCGCTCAGGTTTTATCATGAGATCGCAGCAGTTCACATGTCATAGTAATGAAAGAGCCTGAAAAGTGTGAGACTTACCAAAAGGTGAGCCAGAGACACGAAGTGAGCAAACGCGATTGGAAACATGGCACCGATGGACTTGCTGGATGCAGGCTTCCCACAGACCTTCAAACCGTAAAAAATGCAACATCTGCAAAGCTCAGTAAAACAAGATATGCCTGTATTTGCCTCGAAAGTGTCACTACACATGTTGGTGGCTAATGCTCATCACTGTCTCTCATGCTATGTACACCAGACAGTGGGAATGTGAGGACACTTGCTTAATATGTGTGTGTGTGTGTGTGTGTGTGTGTGTGTGTTTTGGGGCAAGTGACTCCCCCCGGTTTGGAGATTTGGCTAAAATGAACTGGCATCCCCCTATCACCCATCCCCCCAAACACATACACCCATCCTCCCTCATAGCAATCGGGTGAAATTTTGGCAAGGAGTCCGGAACAGTTCATGAAACCACCGGTAGAGGGGGTGCTCTTCCCATTTTGGAGTGGCAGTGGGTCTCCTGGTCCGGCAGCCCTGTTTTCAGTGCTCATAAGGAAAAGCCGGATTTACTGGTCGGTCGAAGAGGCACAAGCCCAAAGCAGAATGATTTAAGGGACACAAGGAGGTGCAAGGCCACACATGATCTTCCTGGCCAACTGAGGCCGTCTGAGCTTTATCCATTTAGCCTAGACCAATTTAAAATACAAATATAGGGGCATCCGGGTGGCTCAGTCAGTTAAATGTTTGACTCTTTTTTTGTTGTTTTTTAATGTTCAGTTTTTACTTTTGAGAGAGAGGGACAGAGTGCAAGCGGGGGAGGGACAGAGAGAGACAAACACACACAGAATCTGAAACAGGCTCTAGGCTCCAAACTGTCAGTACAGAGCCCAAAGGCTTCTGACTCTTGGTTTTGGCTCAAGTCATGATCTCATGGTTCATGGGATCCAGCTCTGCCTCAGACTTTGCACTGACCAGCTTGGAGCCTGCTTGGGATTCTCTCTCTCTCTCTCTCTCTCTCTCCCCCCCCCCCCCCGCCCTTCCCCACCACAAAATAAATAAACTTTAAAAAATAAACTAAAATATGAGGCACCTGAGTGGCTCAGTCAGTTAAGCATCTGACTCTTGGTTTCAGCTCAGGTCTTGATCTCAAGGTTTGGTTTGTGGGCTTGAGGGCTGCATTGGGCTCTGTGCTGACAGTGCAGGGCCTGCTTGGGATTCTCTCTCTCCCTGTCTCGCTGCCCCTCCCCTGTTTGTGCACATTCTCTCTCTCAAAATAGATAAACTTGATTTTTTTTAAAGAAGCTGTAAAAAAAAACAAAACAAAACCCACAAACATTTAAAAATAATGATTAAATAAAATACGAATATAATCCAGGATTACACTTCAAGCTTTAATATCACAGTGAGATGGAAGGAGCTGGGAGGTTTGGACAAACTAGAAGGTGAGGGTGGGCAGAGAGGCATAAGGGGCATAAAACAATAAAATTCGGGCTTCCCAAGCGTCACAATCCTCTCTCCCTCCTCTGTTCAAAAGAAGAGAAAAGCCTTGCCTGATTCCAAGAGTGAGAGGCATGTTGGTGCCCCCAGGAGGGGATACTGATTCTCTGGGGCTCCCTTTTCATTTATTTGCACGTGTATAGTCCCTGATCAGGAGCTGATTTGTTTTCTTGTCTTACAGCATTTTGAGAGAGGGACACTGTTTTATATTTCCAGCTCCTCTCATAAATCCTGACAAAATTGTGAATGCTCAATAAATGTCAAATAAGTAAATGAATGAATGTCCATGAGTAGAGAAACATGAAGTAAATTGTGGTATATCAACCTTATTGGGATATTATGCAGTTATCTTAAATAATGGTTATTTGCTGTTTTGGTTTGTCTTGTTTTGTTTTAAATAATGGTTATTTGAAAGGTACTAAGAGAATAGATGTTAGAAGTTCTCATCACAGGAAAAAAATGTGTAATTACGTGAGGTGTCGGATGTTAACTAAACTTATTATGGAATCATGTTGTAGTATTTATACATCAATATTTATGGTAATCGTTTCACAATATTTATACGTCAAATCATTACATTGTCCACCTTAAACTACTACAATGTTATATGTCAATTATTTTTCAGTGAAACTGAAAAAAATAAAAATAGGAATAAAACAATGGTTATAAAGCCCGTATAACAACATGGAAAATGCCTGTTAAATACGCAAATTGCTTTATACCTACGTGAGATTACGCATGCATGTGAACGAAAAGGGAACAAGGAGAAATTGTTGCATAAAGGTAGTGGACTCGTGGGTAGCTTCTTTCTCAGCCTGTTGCTTAATTTCTTTTGTTGTGGGTTGTGCAGTAACACAGAAACCATTTTTTCCCCTGCCTCCAAGAGCATCTCAGTTTTGTTCTTTGGTGCCCAAGTTCCTTTGATTCCCATCCTGTCTGTCCAGATCTCACCATCTCTTCAGAATTAAGTTTTGTGTCATTTTCTTTGCCCAGTGTCCAGTGTCCCACCCACATGCACACGGAAGTGGTTAAAAACTTTGGATATCAATGATTTTAATGGCAGTTGCTATAAATAATGTCAAGTTCAAACACTTAAACACACGCTCTCCCAAATCAGTCCACTGCCTCTCAAGTGTTATCAGCACTCAGTCCCTGTTTATACAGTTTCTCACAATGAGAGTCACAGTGGATGGGATTTGTTAAGGATCTACTGTGTGCCTTCCACTTAAATTTAATCCTCACCTCAAAACCTGCAAGGTAGGAAGTATTATTCTAGTTGGCAAGGGAAGAAACAGAAATTCAGAGTTTAAATTACTTTCCCAAGATCACAGTCATGTTTCTCACCTAAGACCAGGTTCCCAAAGGCCATGTTTTTACCCTACGTACCATGACGGATGCTTTCAGAGGGCCTATGGGGCACTAAAATAATGTACGTAAATAACATAATCTAACCATACAAGGAAACTAAACTGTCTTATGAATAATAGTACTGAGGACTGCATAGGTTTGCAGGCAATGAATCTATGCCCATGTGACATTTCTCCAAGGATGTCTTTTCTAATACTAATCTCCTGATGGTGCATTGGGAGCCTCTGTCCATACATAGATCCTGCCCTAGACAGGATGATCCAGAGCTTATCTTAGTTTTGGGTCAAGAATATGTTTTGAAGGATTCAGGCTTTTTGCTGAAAAGGAAATAACTCTCACTCTTATTTCAACTTAGTTTTTGTGCATCGTGAGGCTTTATGAAAGCTTAATCTGTCAGTTAATCTCAGGGATTAGGAGCCATTTCAGTCCCCGGAAGAACCAGACATTTCCCAGAGAAAGATAGGTGCTCAAGCAGCATTTATCAATCAAGACCCGGAGGCTCCAACCAGAAATCAAGTTCCTTTTTAATTTTTTTTTTTTTTAAGTTGAGAGAGAGTGTGTGCACACATAAGCAGAGGAGGGACAGAGGGAGAGAGAGAAAATCTTAAGCAGGCTCCACACTCAGCACAGAGCCTGACTTGGGGCTCGATCCCACCACCCTGAGATCATGACCAGAGCCAAAATCAAGAGTCTGACACTCAACCGAGCCACCCAGGCGCCCCAGAAATCCAGTTTCTACCAGCTTCTAACAGTTTGTTCTCTTTACAATGACCATTTCATCATGGGCTTAAAATAACAAATGAAAGGGAAAATGCAAATGAATACTTAATATCAGGCATTTGTCTAAGTGGAAAATGAAGCTCACACACCTTATCTTAATGATTCCCGCTCCCCTATGCCCCCCACCCCCCATATCGTTCTCCTCCTTTATCAAAGGAGGGCCTCCAGACCACGTCTCCTCCTCCCTTCCATTCAAACCTGCTCAAGGACATCTCTAGACCTTAGTACAGATTTAAGAAAAGATAGCCCCTCTTGGTGGTCAGTGTGCTCTGAAACCTTACCTCTCTTTGGGGACACAAAGGTATTTTATCTCCTGTGAGATGTCAGAAAGGCATTTTCCAGGCACAGGATCCTATCAAGAACCCTGAAGTCACTTCGGGGCAGATTGTCACCTACACAGATGACTGTCTCCCCTTGCAGAGAGGGAGGGGCAGCGTGGTATAGGCAGGTGTCTTGGTCCTGAAAGCTGACTGGGCAGGTGGGTCACAGGAGAAACTACTGACTTCAGAATGTGTTACTTGTCTATACATCTTTGCCTGCTGTGGAAAATAAGAATGGTATCTTTTTTTTTTCCTGGATGAGTTTTTTCCACTGACAATCTAAATGTCATTCTAGTGATTCTCAATGGAAACTGAGAAAGGTCTTAGATTTTAAAGGCCCTGTTTACTAGAGGGTAATGGTAACAGATACAATGCTATATACTCGTTATATTTCATGTCTCGCCTTAACATTTAGCTATTTATAAAACCAAATAAAACTGGAAACTTCATCTTGAAATCCCGCACTAATTATAAGTAAAGTAGTATGAAAAGAGGTATAGGTAACATTTTTTATGGCTTCCAGTTTATTCTCTTCTCTTTGGCTGCCCAGTTTTTACCTTTCTTTCCCACAAGCTCCTTTCTGTCTCCAATGACTCTTCCTCCATCTGTCTCATTAGAGGCCTTTGATCTTTGACCTTGTTCTTCTGTCCACTCTCCCTAGTTTCTCACACTGTCAATCATTGACTGCGTTGATGACAGCCAATCTCTTTTCTAGAAAAGTGGTTCTCAAAGTGTGGTTGGCAGAACCTTAGGAGTCCCCAAGACCCTTTTCAGGGAATCCATGTCAAACTCTTTAATAATACCGTAAAGAAGTGATTTGCCTTTTTCACTACTTTAACATCAGGAAAACCTGCATCTGCCAAAACAAATTTTAGGAAACTCACATGAGCTTGACTGCTTCCCAACACTTGAAAGCCTTTCTGATGAGATCAGAGGTATTAACGAATGTGACTTATCTGGCATCATAGAATGAGATATATCAATCTTTTGAAGAGCTGCGTAACTCAGTGAAGTAATACTTTCCAAATGCCAGTGCATAATGTCACAAAACCACGCACCGTTAAAGATCTGTTGAAAGTACAAGACAGACCATTGGATGTTAATGTTAACAAAATAGGAAAAGTTTATTGATATGGCTTCAGATTCCACATAGCAACTAACCTTTAAGATAGTACCAGTTCCAACTTGCCACAGTGTCCAGAATACCTACAATTACCTGAAAAGACTTAAAATACTTGTCCTTTTCCAACTGCACATGTGCACAAGGTTTTTTCTTCAAACACGTCAAAGTAGCGTATCTCTACAGATTGAAGGTAGGATCAGGTATGAGAATCCAGCAGTCTTCTATGAAGCCAGACATTGAAGGCTTTTGTAGTCTTTAGAGATTGAAAAGTATCACTGTTCTCACTATATTTGTTTTGGAAAATAGTTATTTGTCATAAAAATGTAATTTATGTGATGATGTAATGAAGTTATTTTTAAATGAATAAAATAGTTTTAATTTCTAGTATGATAAATATTGACAGCTATAACTCAGAAAAACAAAAGTTCTTTTGGGTTCCTCAATGATTTTTTTTTTTCTGATGTTTATTTATTTTTGAAGGAGAGCTAGAGCATGCGTGGGGGAGGGACAGAGAGAGGGAGATACAGAAGAATCTGAAGCAGGCTCCAGGCTCCGAGCTGTCAGCACAGAGCCTGATGCGGGGCTCGAACCCATGAACTGTGAGATCATGACCTGAGCCAAAGTCGGGCACTTAACTGACTGAGCAACCCAGGCGCCTGAGGTTGCTCAATGATTCTTAAATGTAAAAGTTTTCTGGGACCAAAACCTTTGGAAGTCACTGCCGTAGGCTAATCTTTCATCCAGCCTCCATTCTCAATCTCACCATTTCCTTAATCCTTGCCAACCAGTTTATTAGTCCTCCAGGACTAGCTTCAGGAGGATGTGGAAGGGGCAGCCCCCTGCCAGGTCATTCTCCTCCTCCCTAAGTGTCTTCTCTATGCTCTCTCCCCAGAACCTCAATTTTTCTCAGTAGTATTCTTTTTTTTTTTTTTTTTAAGTTTATTTATTTTGAGAGAGAGAGCGAGCAAGGGAGGGGCAGAGAGAGAGGAGAGGGGGAGAGTCCCAAGCAGGCTCCACATTGTCAGTGCAGAGCCCGACAAGGGGCTTGAACCCATGAACAATGAGATCTTGACCTGAGCTGAAGTCAAGAATCAGACGCTTAACTGACTGAGCCACCCAGGCACTCCTCATTGGTATTCTTTTGATGTAAGTCACTTGAACTTTTCTCTTCAAATCCAAATACTTTTAAGTGGTAATATGTTGCTAGTTACCAATCATTAATGCATAAAAATAGTAGCCAAAACGTTTGAGTGTTGGCTATGTCAAGCTTTCAGCTAAATGTTTTTTCATGTATTATCTCACTGACTCTTATGAAGAATGTACGTCCATCATATCTATTTTTTAATGAAGAAAATTAGAGTTTGGTTTTATTATGTTAATCAGCAAGGTCTTGAGAAAAAATTAACACCTGCTATAGATATAAGGTACCACACAGGCACATGCTCCCAGGAGAAACAGGTAAAGTCTGAAGCTTAGGTGTAGTGTCCCAGATGGCTCCTTGTAGGCACCTATCTGCCCAAGGAGGGGTCAGGCACCAAAAAGCAAGGGGAGGAGATTAATCCCTCACTGCTGTGCTGTTTGAGCACTGACCCTGGTGAACTTGGTCTCCTTGTTGTGCTCCACAAAACACTTGCTCCCTCCTTGGCTCATTCTGAAATCTTAACAGTCCCTTTCCACTCCCCATGTGTACCTAAGTATCAGAACTTAGGGGTGCCTGGGCGGCTCAGTCGGTTAAGTGTCTGACTTCGGCTCAGGTCATGATCTCAAGGTTCATGGGTTCGAGGCCTGCGTTGGGCTCCGTGCTGACAGTGAGGAACCTGCTTCACATTCTGTCTCCTTCTCTCTGCCCCACCCATCTCCCACCTGGCTCACACTCTCTCTCAAAAAATAAATTAACAGCTTAAAATTTTTTTCAAAAAGCCATACAAAATTAACATTAAAAAAATAAATTTATTTCAGGTCTGAAACACTGAAGAACAAGCATACAGACAAATAGTACAAAAAGCAAAATTTCAAACATGAAAGATGACTTCATACAGACAGGAATTCTTCTGGCATATTCTGAGTTTACATATAAACAATATTTTAAAGACATTTCTCCAACATTCACAAAAGGCAAAAGCTAGTATTTTTCTTTTCTGCATAATTTATAAATGCAACAGCTTTTGAAAGCATCCAATTTCTTTCTAAAATTATTTTGTTAAAATTTACAGAAGTGATGGTTACCCAACTCTATTTTCCAAAGATCAGACATAGAATTATATGACATTTCTTGTTTCACAAATTACAGGCAACTTTAACTCAAAATACAGAAAAATTATCAATTCATTTTGCGTTTTGTCACATCCTATTTCATCCTTTTTCTAATCAACAAAGAAAGATACACATGACACATACGCATATGCTTTTTGGAAATAAAGTATTCCAACCTTGATCTGTAATTTTTTTTCAAAAGCTAGGGAACTCAACAAGTACATGATTGTTTAAAACAACACTGATAGTTCAAAAATAAAAATAATTATTTAGGAGGGATCTTAGGATATCTTTTTGGTCATAAAACCTATAATGTGAATATCTAAGGAAGTTAATGATTCAGCATATTCTGCCTGAGCTATCACCAACTGAATAAAAAAGCTAAAAAAAAAAAAAAAAAAAAAAAAAAAAAAAAAAAAAAAAAAAAAAAAGATTTTAAATCCCCCAGATGCACAAAGTAACAATCACAGCTGTTAATCCAATTCTCTAGGGGATTTTTCTCTAGCTAGATTTAAGTTCCCACAGTACCCGATTTGGTCTACCCCATGATGAACGGCATTGAAGATGCAAAAAAGGTCTTTGAGATCAAAGTGAATACATTCATTATATGGATAAGGAAAACGCTGCCCAGAGAGTGACAGGGACACAGAGCCAGGTCTGTGACCCAGACAGTCACAGACCCAGAGCTTCTGATTCCCAGCTAAGTTCTTCTGGTGACACATTCTCCAGGAAAGATTCTACATCATTTACTGTCATTTGATTACAGAGAATGTTATAATATCAACATAAAGCAATGCATATAATCTGCCCAAATCAGAATTGCTAATTTACTTCAAGGGCACACCTGATTGGCTTTTTGTTGTTGTTGTTTATGTGGACATAATGTAAATATTATGGCTGTTTAGATGTTAGTATTCTAAAGATATTCCCTATGAGCTTAGAGAGTCAGGTCGTGAACAACATGTAAATTCTCATTGTAAACAAAACGCAGTGGTAGGCACTGTAGAAGCACATTTGGTCCTATTCTCCTTACCCTGAGCATGTGAAAGAGCAGACTTTTGGAACAGTATGTACAGTCGGGTGAAGAAAGGATACACTCCCACAATACACTGCAGGAGCACATACCTGGGCACAGTATTCCTCAAAGGAGAATGGTCATACAGATGTTAGTAGAGAATTAAAGCATCTTAAGAGGTCTTCACTAAATGAGAACTCCTAGGCTAAGTCACCATAGATTTCTTTGTAATACTGAAGCACAAGTATTAGGGACGATACAAGAAAACATGAAACACATTGGATGACATTTTCTTACTACAAAGTTAAATATACAGGCATACCTCATTTTATTGTGCTTTGATTTACTGCACTTCACAGATATTGTGGGTTTGTTTGTTTTTTCCAACAACTTGAAGGTTTGGGGCAACCCTGAATCGAGCAAGTATATTGGTGCCAATTTTCCAAGCATTTGCTCATTTTGTGTCTGTGTCACATTTTGTAATTCATGCAATATTTCAACCTTTTTCATTATTATTATATTTGTTGTGGTGACCAATGGTGGTGATTATGACTTACTGAAAGCTCAGCTGATGGTTAGCATTTTTTAGCAATAAGTCTTTTTTCACTGAAGGTATGTCCATTGTTCCTTCAGTCTATTGCACACTTACTAGACTACACAACAGTGTAAACATGACTTTTATGTGTATTGGGAAACCAAAGAATTCATTTGAGTCACTTTACTGTGATATTTGCTTTACTCTGAGTGGTATGGAGCTGAAGTGACAATATCTCCAATCTTGCCCGTGTTGAAAAAAGAGTAAGCAAGGCAGTGGGTACAAAATTACTGTCAAGTTGAAGTGAGAAAATAGTATTAGCATTTATAGCATGGTAGGAAGGCAGTGCAGAGAACTCAAGATAATGAGTCCGTCTGGGCCCCTTAGCTTCATTAGAATTCAAGTCTAAGACCAAAGTCATGGGTTCAACCTGTTCCCACGATAGTTTTGATGGCCACTGACAGTACACGTTACAAAGCACTGTTTAACAAGAATATAAGAAATGGGAAAAATCTTAGAGGTTCCGTGCAGGTGTCATCCCAGTGCTGTCCTTTGATGGGCCAGGAGTGTCGTGTTGGTGTAATGTACTCCTACTGAGGGTCACTGGACAATAGATCAGAACAATGGAAAGGAGCCAGTTAGGAATATATTGGTCACTTGGTTCTAAATTGCATGAAGTCCTATGTGATTTATGGGGATTAGGCCTCCACATTATCATTTCAGAAAGCCTTCCAACCTTCCATTTTCTACAAAGAAACAAAACGAAACAAAACACAACAAAACCACTTTTGGAAAATACACATCAAGAAGCTTACTTTCAGGTTGACAAGAGAGGACTATGAATGGAAGGCTCAGTTGATAAATGGTAGTGTTAATATGAGATGAGCCAAAGTCTGCTAAGCAAAATATTGCTTAAGGTTACAATTAAGCAAGATAATAATTATGGGTCACGTAATAATTTTCAAGTAAGTATCCATATCCCATAACGTTTAAACCAAGCCTTACTGCTCAAGTATCACATGATGTTAACTTTTTCTTTCACCTCAAATTGCCGATTCTGACTGCTTGGACATCACAATAGTTTTTGATTCTTGGTCTGTGGGACTATCTTCAACTGTATCTTCAACTGGTACCTGCAGAAAGAATCAGGAAATAAAAACAACTTACAGCATCTGGCATCTGCCATTATGACAGATCAATGATTGGCTCAGGAATACAAAATAGCTGACTAGACAGACAGGTTTCACACATTTCTTAATAGTTTAGTCATAAAAATATTCATTACTTACAGCTTTAATATCACCATTTGCAATTCCTATATTTATATTGTGTCTTCTGAGATCAGACTTGATTAATGCTGAAACAGAAAAACCCCAAAGAGGTGATGTTACCAAAGAGCGTATATAGATATGCTTTTCTCTAAGCGGCACAAAGTCTTTTTTGATATTGCCAAATTTAGCACACTGTAGTACCATAATATCCAATAGCATCCTTGTAGCATGAAATAATACCAGGGCCTCTCTAAGCCATTAACTTAATTAGCAAATCATTCATTAATGAATAAATACAGGATGCTAGGAACCAAAGATGAAAAGCACAATTCTTTCCATAGAGCACTCGCCCATCTAGGGAAATATTACCATGCAAACAATTATAACACTGTAGGATAACTGCAATAGTGCAGATATGTACAAGGTACAGTGGGAACATGGGAGAAAAAAAAGCCCATGTCAGTCCAGAGAAAAATCAGGGAAGGCTTGCCAGAGAACACATATTTGCATTGAAACTTGAAAAATGAGTAGGAACTTGTCAAGCAGATAAGAAGAGACAGGAAGGCACTCTAGGCAGGCAGCAAACAGGATATGCAAAGAATGTGAGACAGGAATAGAACAGCCAAGAATTTGGCACCAGAGGGAGTTTGGGACCATTGGAGCATCAAGGCCAAGGGGGAGGAGGCAGGAAGTGTGGTTTGCTTGGTAGGTATCCGTACACTGTATAAGAGTTTACGCTGCCGTCTGAGTAGGGAAAAGGACTGCAGAGAGAAATTAACAGAGTGAGATAACAGGAGAAGCCAGCGTGGGTGTGGAAACACTGTGGACGTTAAGCCTTGCTTCTAAATCCACTTTTATGCTCATGCACCCGGACAAACTACGGATTAGAGTCCTTTTCCATGCTCCTTCTCTCAAAGTTGGGCACCGCCGTCGTTCCTGCCCAAGTCTATTCCGATGACACCTGAGAAGTGTAAGAACTGACTAACCATCCCTTGTGCTGTTTCCACCACCACTCATTCTGGTAACAGCTGACGTGACTGGGCACGTCCTGAGTGCCAGACACCATGCTAGGAGCTTTTCATGAACCTGAATTTCAGTTAATCCTCATAGCAACCCTCCATGGCAGGCTTTTTAATACCCTATTACGTGAATGAGAAAAGGAGGGTATGAGAGTTTAAGCAATTTGTCTAAAGTCACACAGCAGGTGAGCAGTAGAGTCAGAACTCGGGTCCAGGTCTGCCGATTCCAGATCTTTCCCGACTCTTCACACGCTGGCTTTGGTTTTTATGCATAGTAATGGTATTGAAGTTAAAATCTGAAAAATTAATTAATAGATTCATATCCTTGGGAAAAAATAAGTAGTAATCCCGCTTTTTATTTCCTTTCTCCCTTTGAGTTCTGAAAGCCACTGAGAATCAATATACGTGAAAAATATAAAGACGATATGACACAAGTACTTTTGTCAGGAAAATACCCTCATTTACCTGTTAAAATGATGCCTAGAAACATCCAAACACAGAGGAAAATGTTTCCTGCTTTAGGACTATAGTCTGTTGTGAGTTTTCCTTGAGCCAATGTGAACAGAATTCCAAATATCTAAAATAAAATAAGAGGAAATAATTGTTGTTGAATTTGCTTCTTTGAAATAAGTGTAATGTTTTCCTGAGAACTTTTCTTAACTATTTTATTCATATGATTTGGAAAGGCAGAAAGTTTAAACTTCTTATTCACTAGAATACCCAGTAAACTGGGGCACCTGGGTGGCTCAGTTGGTTGGGTGACCAACTTTGGCTCAGGTCATGATCTCGCAGTTCATGAGTTTGAGCCCTGCATCGGGTTCTGTGCTGACAGCTCGGAGCCTGGAGCCTGCTTTGGATTCTGCGTCTCTGTTTCTCTCTGCCCCTCCCCCACTATGCTCTGTGTCTCTCTCTCTCTCTCTCTCAAAAATAAATAAACATTAAAAAAAAAAAATTTAGAATAGTCTGTAAACTACTCATCTCAGATTTAAGAGAGGTCAGGGGTTTACCTGTGCGGCAGCATTAAGAAGACCAGATGAGGTGCCTTCGGATTCAGGGTAAGTGATTTCAACAGCAAATTCAAAACCCAATGGGAGGTAACCAGTCATGAAGAAACTACGAAAATAAATCCAGAATTACAGAAACAATTAACTGAAGGACAATAGCATACACTGTGGCAATCATTCTACTTCTCAGCCCTATTCTAGTGATCAAATAACTAAAGATTTTGAACTTGATGTGTGAAAGCAAGCCCCTATTATTATTCACCAATCAGTCCAAGGACAGAAGAACTGAAAAGCAAAGCAGCTCCTAAGTTTTCCTTTTTCTGAAAAAAAATTACCTCTGATTCGCTAAGTCAGTTGTTTTTCTAACTAAATAATGTTACCTGGACTAAGTAAGGCTTATCATTTTTCACCTGTCATATATACCAAAAAACATTTTCAAACTTTTTGTATTCTAAAGAATTACAAATTTATATGCACAGCACAGATTCTTTAAAGTTTAAATATTTAAAATATTTAAAATATTTTTAAGACATTTGGATGAACTAAAAATTTAAAACCATAGTAGCAATATTTCACAATTATAACAGCATGCTATCATTCCCCCTAAACACATTTGATGCTTACCCAAGCACCCCTCCAGTAACAAACACAACGATACTGTATCCAAGGTCCAATGTGAAAGTAAATATAACCATTCCAAGAAAAGATAAAATGTAAACTATCAGAGTAGTCTGTCTAAAACAAAAAACAAAATTGTTAGTATTTTGTCTGATTTTCCTAGGCATATAAAAATCATGTTACTAACCACTGCTCCGTCCATACAGTAATAAATTCCTTGGTTTTCAAAATCAGGTTTCCCTTATATGGAAAAATGTTTCCACCAAAGCATTGACTTTATTTACTTTTATTTTTTTATAATTTATTTTTTAATTTACATCCAAGTTAGTTAGCATGTAGTGCAACAATGATTTCAGGAGTAGATTCCTTAATGCCCCTTACCCATTTAGCCCACCCCACCTCCCACAACCCCTCCAGCAACCCCCTGTTTGTTCTCTGTATTTAAGAGTCTCTTATGTTTTATCCCCCTCCCTGTTTTTATATTATTTTTGCTTCCCTTCCCTTATGCTCATCTGTTTTGTATCTTAAAGTCCTCATATGAGTGCAGTCATATGATATTTGTCTTTCTCTGACTGATTAATTTCGCTTAGCATAATATCCTCTAGTTCCATGCACATAGTTGCAAATGGCAAGATTTCATCCTTTTTGATTGCCGAGTAAAACTCCATTGCCGAGTAATACTCCATGGACCCTTGGGCTCTTTCCATACTTTGGCTATTGTTGATAGCACAAAGCATGGACTTAAAAATTTTTTTTTTAATGTTTATTTATTTTTGAGACAGAGAGAGACAGAGCATGAACAGGGGAGGGGCAGAGAGAGAGAGACACAGAATCTGAAACAGGCTCCAGGCTCTGAGCTGTCAGCACAGAGCCCGACGCGGGGCTCGAACTCACGGACCGTGAGATCATGACCTGAGCCGAAGTCGACGCTTAACCGACCGAGCCACCCAGGCGCCCCAAAGCATTGACTTTAAAGCTCACGTTTATAAAGCTTACATTTAAGATTCAACAGCAGCAATCAACAAAACTCACACCACATCCAGTGTTCAGACAGGAAGGAATATTCATATGGATAAAATAATTTTTGTGCCACCAAATGGGATAGTTCTGTAGCTGTATCTCAAGATTCAGTTCAAATTTTACCTCTTCCAAAACACCTTTCCTAACCACTGCAGCTTACAAAGTTGTCTCTTCTTCCAAGCTCCCTTATCATTTTAGTAGCTACATAACTGTCACATGACAGACACCTATTGGACTTGTGACATTGATTTTAGTCTGTTATATTATTATTGTTTCATATATGCATGCCTTATTTTCCCCTTTTAGACTACAAGTGTCTTAAGGACAGGGATCATATATTGCTTGTCATAATTCCTAGACGAATTATGCCCACAACAGAAGTTTGGTGAATGAATGGCAGTTACTCTGAGAACAAAATCAAGGCCAAAAAGAACATATTCCTATGCCTAGCAAGTTTTCTAATTGTAAAGTGGGCCAAAGACTATAAATAAATTTAATTCTTTACATATGTTCCCTTCATCTACAGATTGAATGGGTTTCACTGTAAGCTAACATTTCATAATAATGAAGCCACAGCAAGTACTATCTTAAATTATGGGAAAACTATCTTGGAGAATTTCAACATTGGAGGTCTTTGGAAGGGCTTACATAATGGTATCAAACACATCTTGGGCCTTGAAAGGTACAGAAGATATATAGGTGACCGTTCCGTATTTCATTCATTCATTTTATTTCCTTCTATTCATTTATGCACAGTTACATTCATTCATTTCTCCCAAGCATATGGGGAGTTTCTGCCTGTTAAAAAGTGTAGCTACTGTTGGCCTAGGGGCCCAAGATGGAAGGCTAGGAAGACCCTGAACTCATGTCCTCCCGCAGACACGTAGAATCCATGCATAGAGCAATTCCTCCTGAAGAAGACCTTAGGGCTGATTGAACAGTTTCTGCGTAATAGAACATAGAGGGACCATGTAGAGAACAGCAAGAGAGACAGAGGCAGGGTAACAATGGGAACCCCACTGCAGACCCTATGATTTGCAGTAGGAGAGATATCACAGAACTGTCCCCCATGCAGATTCGTCTGGCCTGGGGCACAGCAAAGTAAAAAAACAAAACAGTGGTTTAAAGGACAACTTTTACTACTAGAACATCTACCGAACAATGGGGAAACTGCTGGAACTCACTTTGGGTTTGGAGATGCCAGTGAGCACCACTGTTTACATTCCTCCTCCCCCTGGAGAGCACAGATGGGAACAGAGTCCAGGCCCCTAGCAATCTGTCCTGCAAGGGGAACCCTCCCAGACTGTATCTGCTCCAACTCTACTTGTCCCACCAGGCTGGCCTTTGGCACGGAGCACCCCAGGATCTTTGGCCTGGACCAAATGCAGCTCCAGCTAATCAGCCAAAGCAGCCAGGCACACAAATTCTACACAGGGGATGTTATTACATAAGTCCACTCCTTTAAGACCAGGAGAGGTAGCTTTCCATCTAACTCACAGAAACAAACACAGAAGGTCAGACAAAAGAAGGGAGAGGAATATGTCTCAAAGAAAAGCATAAAAGAGAAATCTCAGAAAAAGAACTAAACAAGACAGGGATAAGTAAGCAATGTACCTGACAGAGTTCAAAGTAATGGTCAGAAAGATACTCACAGGACTTGAGAGAAGAGTGGATGAACTCACTGAGAACTTCAAAAAAGAGACAGGTGAAGAATATAATGACTGAAATGAAAAACAAACCATAGGGAATCAATAAGCAGATTAGAGAATGCAGAAGAATGAATCAGCGATCTGGAAGATACTCAAGCTGAACAACAAAAAAGAAAAAAGGATTTTTAAAAATAAGGAAGTTAAGGGACCTCTGGGACAACATCAAGCATACTAACATTTGCATTAGAGAGGTCCCAGAAAAAGAAAAGAGCAGAAAACTTATTTGAAGAAATAATAGCTGAAAACTTCCACAACCTGGAGAAAAAAAAAACAGACATCCAATTCCAGGAAACAAAGAGAGCCCCAAAGAAGATGAACCCAAGGAGGACCACACCAAGGCACATAATAATTAAAACGTCAACAAGTTAGGGGCGCCTGGGTGGCGCAGTCGGTTAAGCGTCCGACTTCAGCCAGGTCACGATCTCGCGGTCCGTGAGTTCGAGCCCCGCGTCAGGCTCTGGGCTGATGGCTCGGAGCCTGGAGCCTGTTTCCGATTCTGTGTCTCCCTCTCTCTCTGCCCCTCCCCCGTTCATGCTCTGTCTCTCTCTGTCCCAAAAATAAATAAAAACGTTGAAAAAAAAAATTAAAAAAAAAAAACGTCAACAAGTTAAAGAATCTTAAAGGCAGCAACAGAAAAGTAAATACTTATGTACATGGGGAGCTCCATAAGGCTATCAGCTGATTTCTCAGCAAAAACTTTGCAGGGCAAAAGGGAGTAGCAGAATATATTCAAAATGCTGAAAGGAAAAAACCCACAATGAAGAATACTCTACCGGGTAAGATTATCATTCAGAATTCAAGGAGAGATAAAGAGTTTCCAAGACAAATAAAAGTTAAAGGAGTTCATCACCACTACACCGGCCTTACAAGAAATGTTAAAGGGACTAATGAAGCCCAACACAGGGCTCGAAGCAATAAACTGTGAGATCATGACCTGAGCCGAAATCAAGAGTCAGGCGCTTAACCAACTGAGCCACCCAGGTGCCTCTAAAAGGACTACTGTAAGCAGAAAAAAAAAAAAAAAAAAAAAGGCCATAAATAGAAGTAAGATAACTATGAAAGGAAAAAATTTCATTAGCAAAGGCAAACATATAGTAAAGGAAGAAGATCAATCACTTATAAAGCTACTATAAAGATTAAAAGACAAAAGTAGCAAAATCAATTATATCTACAAAATTAGCTGAAGGATAAAAATTAAAAGATGCAAATATAACATCATATACCTAAAAAGTGGAGGGGGGAGTAAAAAAATAGTGCTTTCAAAATGCATTTCAACTTAAGCAACCATCAACTTCAAATAGGCTGCTATATACATGGGATGTTATATATGAATCTCATGGTAACAAACCCAAAACCTAGAATAGATACACAAAAAATAAGGAGAAAGAAATCCAAGCATAACACTAAAGAAAGTCATCAAATCACAAAGGAAGAGAGCAAGAAAGGAACAGAGAAGAACTACAAAAACAATCATAAAACAATTAAAATGGCAGTAAGTATATATACATCAATAATTACTTTAAATATTTTTTTTTGGGAGGGGGGCGCCTGGGTGGCTCAGTTGGTTAAGCATCTGACTTCAGCACAGGTTGTGATCTCACAGCTTGTGAGGTCAAGCTCTGCACTGGGCTCTGTGCTGACAGCTCAGAGCCTGGAGCCTGCCTCAGATTCTGTTTCCTCTTCTCTCTCTGCCCCTCCCCTGCTTGTGCTCTGTCTCTCTCAAAAAATAAATAAACATTTTAAAAAAAGGTCTAAAAATATCTTTTTTTTTAATGTTTTATTTTATTCTTGAGAGCCAGAGATGGAACATGAGTGGGGGAGGGGCAGAGAGAGACAGAGAGACACAGAATCTGAAATAGGCTCCAGGCTCTGAGCTGTCAGCACACAGAGCCCGACATGGGGCTCAAACCCACAAACTGTGAGATCACAACCTGAGCTGAAGCTGAACACTTAACTGACTGAGCCCCCTAGACACCCCGCATCAATAATTACTTTAAATGTAAATGGACTAACTGCTCCAATCAAAAGACATAAGGTGACAGAATGGATGAAAACAACAAGACCCATCTATATGCTGCCACCAAGAGATTCATTTCAGACCTAATGACACATACAGATGTGAAGGGATGGAAAAAGACATTTCATGCAAATGGAAGCAAAAAAAAAAAAAATGCTGGGGTAGCAATATTTAGGTTAGGCAAAATACTTTACTTAAAAAAAAATTTTTTTAACATTTATTGTTTTTTGTGTGTGGTTTTTTTTGTTTTTGTTTTTGTTTTTAACGTTTATTTATTTTTGACACAGAGAGAGACAGAGCATGAACGGGGGCGGGGCAGAGAGACAGGGAGACACAGAATGGGAAGCAGGCTCCAGGCTCTGAGCCATCAGCCCAGAGCCCGAGGCAGGGCTCGAACTCACGGACCGCGAGATCGTGACCTGAGCTGAAGTCGGACGCTTAACTGACTGAGCCACCCAGGCACCCCTAACATTTATTGTTGAGAGAGAGAGAGAGAGAGAGAGACAGAGCATGAGTGAGGGGGGGCAGAGAGAGAAGAAGACACAGAATCTGAAGCAGGCTCCAGGCTCTGAGCTGTCAGCACAGAGCCTGATGCAGGGATTGGATTCGCAAACCGTGAGATCATGACCTGAGCCAAAGTCGGATGCTTAACTGACTGAGCCACCCAGGCGACCCTAGACAAAATACTTCAAAACAAAGATTATAAAAGGAGACAAACAAGGGTATTGCATAATGATAAAGGAATCAATCCAACAAAAAGGTATAATAATTGTAAATAACTATGCACTCAACATAGAAGTCCTAATTATATAAAGCAAATATTAACAAACATAAAGGGAGAAATTGAGTAATACAGTAACAGTAGGGGACTTTAACACGCCCCCCCCCCACTTACATTAATGGATAAATCACTCAAACAGAAAATAAGTAAACAGTGGCTTTGAACGATCCATTAAAACCAGATAAACTGAACATACATACAAAGCATGCCATCTAAAAACAGTAGAATACACATTCTTTTCAAGTGCACATGGAAAATTCTCTAAGATATATCACATGTTAGGCCACGAAACAAGTCTCAATCAATTCAAGAAGACTGAAATCATATCAAGTATCTTTTTTGACCACAATGGTATGAAACCAGAAATCAAGAATAAATTTAAAAATTATAATGATGCCTGGGTGGCTCAGTCATTTAAGCGTCCAACTTTGGCTCAGGTCGTGATCTCACGGTTTGTGAATTCAAGCACCACATCAGGCTCTCTGCTATCAGCACAGAATCTGCTTCGGATCTTCTGTTTCCCCCTCTCTGCTCCTACCCTGCTTGCTCATGCTCTCTCTCTCTCTCTCTCTCTCAAAAGTAAACATTTTTAAAAAAATACAAGAAGAAACTGGAAAAAACACAAACACATGGAAGTTAAGCAATATGCTACCAAATAACCAAAGGGACAATGAAGAAATCAAAGAGAAAATTAACATACCTGGAAACAAATGAAAATGGGAACACAGTAGCTCACAATCTTTGGGACAAAGAAAAAGCAGTTCTAAAAGGGAAGTTTATAGTGATACAGGCCTTCAAAAAGCAAGAAAAATCTCAAATAAATGATCTAAACTTATACCTAAAGGAACTAGAATAAGAACAAAGAAAGTCCAAAGTCAGTTGAAGGAAAGAAATAATAAAGAACAGAGCATAAATAAATGACATAGAGACTATAAAAGATTATGACACTAAGAGCCAGTTCTTTGAAAAGTAAGCAAAATTTACATACCTTTAGCCATACTCATCAAGAAAAAAGAGGAGACCCAAATAAATAAAGTCAGAAATGAAAGAAATTACAACTGACACCAGAGGAATACAAAGGATTATAAGAGAATACCATGAAAAACTGTATGCCAAAAAATTGGACAACTCAGAAGAAATGGATAAATTCCTAGAAACATGTAATTTTCTAAGACTGATTCAGGAAGAAGTAGAAAAATCTAAAGACTGGTTGTTAGTAACAAAAATGAATCACTAATCAAAAACCTCCCAAGGGCAAAAGTCTAGAACCAGATGAATTCACAGGTGAATTCTACCAAACATTTAAAGAGCTAATATCTATACTTCTCAAACTATTCCAAAAAATATAATAAGAAGGAACATTTCCAAATTCATTTTATGAGGCCAGCATTACAATGCTACTGAAACCAGACAAAGACCTTACAAAAAAGAAAATTACAGACTAATATCCCTGATGAACATAGCTGCAATCCTCAACAAAAATATTAGCAAACTGAATTCAACAATACATTAAAAGGATCAGGTAGGATTTTTTCCAGGGATGCAAGGATGATTCAATAGCTGCAAATAAATCAATGTGATGCACCACATTAACAAAATCAACAATAAAAATCATATGATCAACTCAACAGATGCAGAAAAAGCATTTGACAAAATTCAACATTCATTCATGATAAAAGCTTTCAACAAAGTAGGTTTAGAGAGAACATACTTCAACTTAATAAAACCCATATGTGACAAAAATACAGTTAACATCATAATGATAAAAAGTTGAAAACTTTTCTTTAGATGAGGAACAAGACAAGGATGGCCATTCTCACCTCCTTTATTCAACATAGTATTGGAAGTCTTAGTTACAACAATCAGACAAGAAAAAGAAATAAAAGGCATCCAAATTGGTAAGAAAGAAGTAAAACTGTCCCTATTTGCAGATGATATGATACTATATATGCCTAAAGACTCCACCAAAAACTATTAGAACAAATGAATGAATTCAGTAAAGTTGCAGGATATGAAATTAATATACAGACTCTGTTGTGTTCTTATACAATAATAACAAAGTACCACGAAAAGAAATTGAGGAAACAATCCCATTCACAACTGTATTAAAAAGATAATGAAACTACAAAAACCCCAAATAGCCAAAGCAACCTTGAGAAAGAATAAAACTGAAAGTATCATAATCCCATATTTCAAATTATACTACAAATTTATAATAATCAGAACGGTATGGTACCGGCCCAAAAATAGACACAAAGACCAATAAAACAGAATAGAGAGTCAGAAATAAACCCACGCTTACACAGTGAATTAATCTATAAGAAAGGAGGCAAGAAACATAGTCTCTTCAGTAACTGGGTGCTGGGAAAACTGGACACCCACATGCAAAAGAATGAAACTAGAAAAGTTCCTCACACCATACACAAACATAAAATCAAAATGAATTAAAGACCTAAATGTAAGACCTGAAGTCATAAAACTCCTAAAAGAAGACACATAGTAACCTCTTAGACATTCTCCTTAGCAATATTTTTCTGTATTTGTTTCCTCAGACAAAGGAAACAAAAGCAAAAATAAACTATTAGAACTATATCAAACTAAAAAGCTCTTCTATAGCAAATGAAACTATCAAGAAAAGGAAAAGGCAACTTACTGAATGGGGGAGAGATTTGCAAATGATATATACAATAAAGGATTAATATCCAAAATTATATAAAGAACTAATACAACTCAACACCAAAAAACCAAATAATTCAATTGAAAATTGAGGACCAGAATAGACATTTTCCCAAAGGCATATAGATGGCCAGCAGACACACAAAAAGATGCTCAACATCACTAATCATCAATGAAATGCAAATCAAAACCATAATGAAATGTCACCACATACTTTTCAGAACGGCTAGTATCACAAACACAAGAAATAACAAGTGTTGGTGAGGATGTGGAGAAAAGGGAATCCTTGTGCACTGTTGGTAAATGTAGCTTGATGCAGCCACCATGGAAAACAGTATGGAAGTTCCTCAAAAAATTAAAAATTGAAATACTACATGATCCAGTAATTCTACTTCTGGGCTTTCCCCCAGGAAAATAAAAACACTAATTCAAAAAGATATGTGCATTCCTCTTGGGATGAGCATTGGGTGTTGTATGTAAGCAGTGAATCATGGGAATCTACCCCCAAAACCAAGAGCACAGTGTATACACTGTATGTTACCTAACTTGACAATAAATTATGTTTGAAAAAATAATAATAAAAGCTAGAAAATGAGAAAAAAAAGATATGTGCACTCCTATGTTTACTGCAGCATTATTTATAATAGCCAAGATATTGAAGCAACCTAAGTGTCCACTGATAGATGAATGAATAAAGAATATGTATGTATTTACATACATAAATGAATAAAGAATACACACACATACAATGGAACATTAGCTGTAAAAAAAGAATGAAATCTTGTCATTTGCGACAACATGGATGGACCTTGAAGGCATTATGCTAAGTGAAATAAGTCAGACGGAAATACAGAAATACCATATGATTTCACTTACATGTGGAATCTAAAAAACAAAATGAATGAACAAACAAACAGAAACAGACTCATAAATACAGAGAACAAACTGGTGATTGTAGGAGTAGGGGGGTGTGGGCAAAAGAGGTGAAGGAATCAAGAGATACAACCTCCAGTAATAAAATAAATAGGCCATGGGAATGGAAAGTAGAGAATAGGGAATATAGTCAATAATATAAGAACTTTGTATAGTGACAGATGGTAACTACATTTATCATGGGGAGCATTTAGTAATGAAAATAATTGTTCCCCTATGTTTACTGCAGCATTATTTACAATAGCCAAACTATGGAAGCAGCCCAAGTCCATCGATAGATGAATGGGTAAAGTATATACACACAATGGCATATTATTCAGCCATAAAAATATGAATGAACTCTTGGCATTTGCCACGACATGGATGGAGCTAGAGAGTATAATGCTAAGCGAAATCAGTCAGTCTGAGAAAGACTAATACCATATGATTTCACTCATATGTGGAATGTAAGAAAGAAACCAAACAAAGGAAAAAAAAGAGTGAGAGAGACAAACCAAGAAACAGACTCTTCAGTATAGAGAACAAACTGATGGTTACCAGAGGGGAGGTAGATAGATAGATAGATAGATAGACTTCACTTAGAAGAGAAGGGAATCTAAGAACGTCTAAAATCCAAGTCTTTCAGTAATAATAACACTTCTTAAATTTCTGAAAATAAAAATCACAGTCTCCATTAAACCCAAAATACCTTAGGTTGTACACCGTACATTTATCTACCATCACTTACTTGTATATTTTGGTATAATCAAGCCAAAAGCCACAAAGAATAGAGCCCACCATTCCAGCCACTACCAATGTTAGCCCAATCTTTCCAGCATTCACTTCTTCTCCCTTAAAAAAATTTTCATAAGAAGTTAATCAGATACTTCTTGAATGGATCAAGAAAATGTGGTATATATATATACACAATGGAATACTACTCAGCAATCAAAAAGAACATCTTGTCATTTGCAACAATGTGGATGGAACTAGAATGTATTATGCTAAGCAAAATAAATCAGAGAAAAAGAAATATCATGATTTCACTTATATGTAGAATTTAAGAAACAAAACAGATGATGAACATAGGGGAAGGGAAGGAAAAATAAGATAAAATGGAAAGGGAGGCAAACCATAAGAGACTCTTAAATACAGAAAACAAATTGAGGGTCGCTGGAGGGGTGATAGGCATTAGTGAGGGCACTTGTTGGGATGAGCACTGGGTGTTACATGTGAGTGATGAATCATGGGATTCTGCTCCTGAAACCAATACTACATTGTATGTTAATTTGAATTTAAATAAATTAATTAAAAAACAAAAATCAAAAGAAGTTAATCAGATACTTCTAATTCAAATAGATCTTTCATATTCCCATACATTCCACAGTCAATGGAAATAATCAGATAAAATTAAGCATAGAATATAGTGGGAAATTTAGTATATCTGTTAGGTGAGTGGGTTAGGGGGCAGGTAACGAACATGTGAAGGGCATTCTATTTTCAAACCAGAAAAAAAGAAAACCTAAAATGTGGGAGAAATCAAAAGAAATTTTTCTCATTCCTCCATGGTTAGAAAATGCAATGATCTTTGTTAGAATTCACAGAAGTCTGAGGAGATTAATCTGTTTTTATATATTACAACTGCTTTCTCCTTTCAAAAGGAAAGAGAGGTCACAGCTTGATATTTACTTCTTTATATTTGGATTGGTTTCCTTTAAAATTGTCTCTTTGTCTTTTCCCATATAACCAGTCACATTTTTTTAAAAAAGTATTGAGTGCCTGGGTGGCTCAGTTGGTTAAACATCTGACTTCAGCTCAGGTCATGATCTTGCGATCAGCGGGTTTGAGCCCCACGTCGGGCTCGGTGCTGACAGCTCAGAGCCTGGAGCCTACATTAGATTCTGTGTCTCCCTCTCTCTCTGCCCCTCCCCCACTCATGCTCTCTCGCGCGCTCTCTCTCTCTCTCTCTCTCAAAAATAAACAAACATTAAATTTAAAAAAAAGTATCAAAAAAAGACTTAGGTATTATCACTGTAATAATAACCTCTGCTTTCCATTTTGTGTGCTTTATAAATTAGATTAAATGTATTCTCAATTAAAACAAATATAAATCTCTTAAAAGCAATAAGGTCATAAACCTTTTTTTTTCAAGATTTTATTTTTGAGTAATCTCTATACCCTATGTGGGGCTCGAACCTACATCCCCGAGATGAAGAGTCGCACACTCCATTGACTGAGTCAGCCGGTTACCCTATAAATCTTTAATCTTATGATCACACTAACAGGAATCACACTGCTTAAGAAACATTCTTGGCCAGGCATGTGACACGGCACAGACAGACACTTACCTTGTAATATGTCAATATCATTTGATTCAATAATGTTGAGACTGAATAAAATGCTCCAGTTATGATACCTACAATAACAAACAGAAAATTGTAAATGCACCACTTACTAGCTCATAATGTGATATGAGCACTCTGGGGCAATTGTGAAAATAGCATGTATTTCCTAGACAGCTGACAGAAAACTAAAATCTCTTGCCATTCCCTTTCAGGATATGGAGTGATCAATTTAATACCTAAACTTACTAGAGATTACAATAGTAAAATTCTGTCATTACATCATTTATTATTACTGAGACTCAGATATGCCAACCATAAATAATGTCTCCATGCATAACACTGTATATAGCCATCAAGCACTGAACGGATTGCTTATTGAGCACCTACAGTGTACTCGAGCTAATGAATGTTCAAACAGAAGACAGAATCCCTACTTCAGAGATGTCACCCCTGCATCAAAGACTTCAAGGCAATTAGTAAAATAATATTAATTACAGAATATGTAAAAAGGGAAAAATAAAAACAGCTGGTTATCAGAAAGCACATGGCTACGTTTGAATCTTGAGGATTCCTGGCATATCTTGCATGACTTTAGGTAAGCCTCTCAACCTAGCAAGACTTAGGTTAATTCTTTCTTTCTCTTTATTATTAAATATTTCAAGCATAGAAAATAGTGCAGATAGTAATTTAGCAAATGCCCTTACTCATCACCCAGCTTCATAAACCCTTACCATTTTGCCATTTTTGCTTTAGAGTAACTTTTTAGATCTTCTCTAATCCTGTTCTTCTCTCTTATTCTTTCTCAGAAGTAACTCCTTTCCTGATGTCAGCGCTTATCGTTTTAGATATTATATGTGTATCATCTGCAGCTTGCTCTTATCACTCAATATTATGATTTTGAGATTTACCTGAGGCAATACTTTAAATTCTGGTTCATTAGTTTTCTCTACTATTTAATAGTCCATTGTGTGAAAAATACTGCAATTTAATGATCTCTTGTAAAGTCAATAGACACTTAAGGCTTTTCCCTATTTTTCGCTATTTAAAATAATATTGCAATGAATATTATGTTTTTGTTATTACATATAAGGATTTCTCTAAGTCTATATCTAGGAGCAGAATGTCTATTTTCTGGATAGAGCCAAATTGCTCTTTCAAACAGTTTTATCAGTTTATACTACTCGCAGAGTTCCTTTACTCCATATTCTTGCCATATTTGTTTTCTCTAGATTAAAAAATATTTATTTTTTTGCCAACTTGAATACATGTAATATTATTTCTTACTCTGTCTTGATTTGCATTGCTTTGATAAGTAATAAGGTTTAGCATCATACATGAGTAATACACAAACACATAAAGGCCTTCTGGTTCCCTTAAATTGTTTGTTCTCTTCTCACTGAGTGGTATGAGCTATTTTTACATTGTAGGTGCTAATCCTTTGTTGGTTATATGCACCACAGACACTTTCTCATGCTTTATGTCTTGTCTTTTCACTTTTTATGGTGTCTTTTCATTTCATTGTATTTTTTTCTACTGTTTACTTATTTCTGAGAGAGAGAGAGAGAGTGTGTGTGTGTGTGAGCAGGGGAGGTGCAGAGAGAGAGAGGGAGACACAGAATCTGAAGCAGGCTCCAAACTCTGAGCTGTCAGCACAGAGCCCGACGCGGGGCTTGAACTCATGAACTGCAAGATTGTGACCTGAGCTGAAGTCAGATGCTCAACAGACTGAGCCACCCAGGGCCCCCCGTGATATCTTTTTAGAAAAGACCATTATCTTAATGTAATCATACTTATCAATCTTTTTCTTTAGGGTTTATGTTTTATTATTTTTTAAGATTTTATTTTATTACAAATTTTTTTTAATTTTAATTTTTTATTTTTGCGAGAGAGAGCATTGTGTGAGTGGGGAAGGGGCAGAGAGAGAGAAAGACACAGAATCCAAAACAGGCTCCAGGCTCTAAGCTGTCAGCACAGAGCCCGACGTGGGGCTTGAACCCATGAACCATGAGATCATGACCTGAACCGAAGTCGAATAGTTAACCGACTCAGCCACCCAGGTGCCCCATTTATTTTTTTTATTTTAGAGAGACAGGGAGTCTAAGTGGGGGAGAGGGGCAGAAGGAGGGAGGGAGGGAGGGAGAGAGAGAGAGAGAGAGAGAGAGAGAGAGAGAGAATCTTAAGCAGGCTCCATGCTCAGTGCAGAGCTCAACATGCAGCTTGATCCCACGACCCTAGAATCATGACCTGAGCCGACGTCAAGAGTTGGATGCTCAACTGACTGAGCCACCCTGATGCCCCAAGATTTTATTTTTAAGCACTCTTTATACCCAACGTGGGACTTGATACTCACAACCTCGAGATCAAAAGCTGCATGTTCTGCGAGCCAGCCAGGTGCCCTTGTGTTTTTTACATGAGAAATTCCTTTTAAGAATACTAAAGCCAGTTTCTAAAACATGTGCTTCTAAAACTTTAAAGTTCTAATTTTTACCCTTTGGTCTTTAATCCACTGTGATTCATTTTTTGTTCATGGTATGACATAGAGAGCTAATTTGACTTTATTGCTCAATTATCCCAGGACAATTGGCTGTATAGTTTCTCTTGTACCAAACATCTAGTTTTCATATACGCACCTTCTAGTCATTGGAGATGACTGCAAATACAGCAGCCCTCTCTTGTGTGCAGGGGGCATGTTCCAAGTCCCCCGGTGGATGCCTGGAACTGCAGAGGGCACCAACCCTATGCATACTGTTTTTCCTATACATACATACACACCTATATTAAAGTTTAATTTATACATTGGCAGAGTAAGAGATTAACAACAGTACCTAATAAAAGAACAGAACAATTATAACAATATACAGTAATAGAAGCTATGCGAATGTGGTCTCTCTCAATATCTTATTGTACTGTTTTCGTCTTACCGTGGATTAAAGACAAAGTGCCTATGTGATGAGATGAAGTGAGGTGAATGACATGGTGTGACTGAGTGTCAGGCTACCGCTGAGCTTCTGTGGACAGGCCAGAAGGAGTTACCCCTGCTTCCTGACTGCGGTTGATCGCGGGTAACTGAAACCACAGAAGAGGAAACTAGGCACAAGGGAGGATCACTGTATAGTGGTTTTTTTCCTTCCAGGTACCTAGTGCCATGGCCATATGACTTTAAATGTGAGCAAAAGTGACGTTACCCATTTGCTGCCCTAGTAATCACAACAGCCTGTGCCAAGATGTCATCCTGGATCCCTGAGTTAACTGACGAGCAGAGCCTTGCTGCCGATTCACAATGGACATGTAGTATTGGCAATAAATACATTTTTGATGTGTTAGGCCACTGAGGTTTTTTTGGCAGAATTTCATTGCTACAATACAACCTAGCCTGCAAACAGACACAGGGGTAGATCGCTGGGATCTCTACTCTGTTGCAGTAACCTAATGAATAGTCTGTCCCTTGATTTTACATGGCATCTTTTTTTTTTTTTTTTAATTTTTTTTCAACGTTTATTTATTTTTGAGACAGAGAGAGACAGAGCATGAACGGGGGAGGGTCAGAGAGAGGGAGACACAGAATCCGAAACAGGCTCCAGGCTCTGAGCTGTCAGCACAGAGCCCGATGCGGGGCTCGAACTCACGGACCGTGAGATCATGACCTGAGCCGAAGTCAGCCGCTTAACCGACTGAGCCACCCAGGCGCCCCTACATGGCATCTTAATAATCATTGTTTTATATATCCTGATATAAGAATGCGCCCTCAACTTGGTCTTCAACAAAATTATCTTTGCTCTTGGCCCTTACTTCTCTCACAGGAATTTTAGAAGTAGTCAAGTTCCATTACAAACCCTGTGTATACAGAAGATTGCAAAAGGAGACCTATAGCTATCTAAAGATCATATCAAAAAACCCTGAGTAACTGGCCTTTGTTGCTCATGTCCCATTGAGTTCAGGAATATATAGGGACCCAGCTAGGTTAGCCTGGAGAGGCCAAGGAAAACAAAGAAGGTCTGTGCTCTGGCCTGGGGGTCCTCTACTGTGCTGTATCCTATGGGATCTTGAATCTATTCCAGACCGGAGTAAGGATAGCAAGAGTCTGGATAAGAATTATAATAGCAAGAGATATTGTTATCTGAACCTAGAATATATTATTTTTCTGAGTTTCAGATACCAAGTAGCAATAGTTGGCACAGTAAGGGATACAATTTTCTCCAAATAGCCCTACCTCAAAAACAATGTTAGCTTGGACTATTTGGTTCCTAAGTTTTGGATATTGTATATAATCCTGAAAACCTATCTCAGGAGTATAGTCCCTATCCAGACCATCCCATGTGCAACTCTGCTCCAACTTTCAATATATAATACTAGACATTGAGGGAGACAGGTGCACAGCTAAAAGGTGTGATGTGACTCACTCATTCAAAATTATGATCCCTAACTCTTACTCCTCTGGTGAAGACTATGAGGTCAAGAAAGTTTTCCAACTGTCCTGGGGATTATTATTAAACTCTCCACGGTTTTTCCCAACCCCTTCTTTCTAATTCCTTCAACAAGAAAATTCTGTTTAGTGTCCTAATTAGTGCCTGTATCTGGCTTTTCTGTCAATCCAAATCTGCAACTGTCATTTATTAATACAGTGGTTCTGTAACGTTAACTGCCATCACTATAGTCTCAAGTCTTCTATAAACATAGCTCTCCATTTAATTGAGGTCTTCTCTTGTCTTTTAATGTGTTCTAATTTTCTAATTTACAAAGTTCTTTTGTTGGGTTTTTTTCCTAGACATCTTATAGTGTTGGCTGCTGTTATAAAAATATCTTTTTATAGGAATACAATTCTTATCGGAGTGCCTTGGTGGCGCATTCATTTAAGCATCTGATTCCTGATTTGGGCTCAGGTCATGATCTCATGGTTCATGGAATAGAGCCCTAGGTTGGGCTCCGCCCTGAGTGTGGAGCCTGCTTGGGATTCTCTCCCTCCCTCTCTCTCTGCCCCTCTACCCACCAAAATAAAGAAATAAACATCTTTTTAAAAAGGAATACAATTCCTATAAATGCACAGGAATGTAGTTGATATTTTCACATTGTCAGATTATCTACTAATCTTGCTGAACTCATTCTTATTAGTTTTAATAGTTATCTGTAGGTTCTCTTGCATTATTTTTATAGATCAGGGGGTCAGTAAACATTCTCTGCAAAGGGCCAGACAGTAAATATCTTTAGCTTTGCAGGTGCTGGGGTCTCTGAGGCAACTACTCAGTGCTACCCTTGCAGCTCAAAAGCAGCAATAGACAATATGTAAACAAACAAAACTTTATTTATAAAAACAGGCAACAGAGTTGACTCATAGGCCATAGTTTGATGACTTTTGGTGTATATAATCATATTATCTATGAATAATAGCAACTTTCTTCTTTTCAACTCATCTACTTTTAAATTTTGTGTTAGTGAGCCAGCCAGAACTTCCATCTGGATGATGAATAAAAGCGATGACACAGACATCCTTGTTTTAAAGCATAGTGCTGCTCCTAAGGTTCTGCCTTTAGAATGATGTCTAGTAGAGAGTTTTTGTAGGTAAACTTTATCAGATTCATAAAGTTCATTTTTCTTTGCAGTTTGCTAAGTCTTTAATCAACGGGTATTGAATTCTATCAAATGCTTTTCCTTCAGCTATTGGGCAAATTTTCCTCTTTGATCTTTTACTGCAATAAATTATATTCATGAATTTCTAGTGTTAAATCAGTTTAGTACAACATCATTTCTTAAACCAAACTCGGCCAGGATGTATTGTCATTTTTATAAATTGCTAACGTAGCTTAGCTAATATTTTATTTTGCATTTTTACATTTTTTTCATAAGCGAAATTGACCTATAATTCTTTTCTTGCACTGTTCCTGTCTGATTTTGGTATCAAGGTTATACCAGCCTCACAAGGAAGCAGATGATACCAGTGATTGTCTCCAGGGAGAGGAACTCCCTGGAAACAGAGAGGTAACCTGGGGACAGAGATGGGGGAAGACCGGTTTTTCATTGTACGCCCTTTGTACCTTGTGAATTTTATACTGTGTGCACTATGCATCCTTTGTAACCTACTAAATTTTGTACAAATAAATAAAATTTAGAATTAAGAAAAGAGAACTCTGATCCTTTATAAAATAGGTATAATATTTCTATCTCAAAAAAGTTAGATAAAATAATATATAGGGAAGTCCTTTATAAATTTCAAAAAAAAAAATAAAAAATTTTCACCTTATCACTTATGTATAATCAAGGAAGTACTAAATGATGTGTTACAAAAGAAATGACTCTTAAACTGTTGTTCGCTTTTTAGATGTTTATATTACGTCCCCAGTTGGATTCTAATTTCTTCAGGGAAGAAATCACATACTATGCTTCTTTTTAGCCCACACAGTATCTAGAGCACTACTCTACAGTCATTGTTGATAATTACTGATGGAATAAACAAATAAATGAATGAGTAACAAAATGAACAATAAGTGAGGCAAACATTAAGTTGGCTCTTGTAGGATGACTTAGTGGAAAAAAGGAGCACATTTCAGGTAAAAGGAGTAATGGCACAAAATTACAGAGACTAGTATTAACAGTGTATATGCACGCGGAGGCATGTTTGTGTATGTGTGTGTCTGTGACAAGGGGTTGGTTATAAATGGACTGAAAGAAAGTTTTGTCTTGGGAAACAGTGAGAGACAAAAGAAGGTAGGAATCTTTCTTCCTTAAGTGATAGGCTACAATACAGAGAAAGACAGATGCCGTATGTTTTCACTCTTACGTGGATCCTGAGAAACTTAACAGAAACCCATGGGGGAGGGGAAGGAAAAAAAAAAAAAAAAAAGAGGTTAGAGTTGGGAGAGAGCCAAAGCATAAGAGACTCTTAAAAGAACAAACTGAGGGTTGATGGGGGTGGGAGGGAGGGGAAGGTAGGTGATGGGCATTGAAGAGGGCATCTTTTGGGATGAGCACTGGGTGTTGTATGGAAACCAATTTGACAATCAATTTCATACATTAAAAAAAAAATGATAGGCTACAGAAACGAATTTGTTCTTATAGATAAAAATGACCCACCGTATTTACTCTACTTCCCAGTTACGTGTTTTAGGGTTAAGCTAACCAACAGAAGTAACCAGCAAAATTAAGAAAAGGAACTATGACATGCTAAAGTATTAATGATGATATGACATAACATCTGGGGATCTGCTTAAAAAATATTCCAGGAAAAAAGTAGAGGAAAGAAATAAAGCAAGAATGGTGAAATGCTGATCACTGAAGCTGGGTGGTGTTGAACAACTTGTACTAAAAAAAAGAAAAAAAGATGAAGTAATCCTGGTAAAAGGGTGAGTGTTTAGAGGAGGGCATAATTTTTAACCACTTGCAAAACAGTTATGTACTAGGGTGTGCACTCCCAAAAAGGTGTAAAAAAGAGAACAGCAGTGAGTGACTTCTGAAGACAAGACAGAAATAAGGGGTGTTGGCAGTTGATACAAACAGAGTTAACATGAAAAACAAAGAACAGGGGCACCTGGGTGGCTCGGTCAGTTAAGCGTCCCACTTTGGCTCAGGTCATGATCTCACGGCTCCTGAGTTCGAGCCCCGCGTCGGGCTCTGTGCTGACAGCTCGGAGCCTGGAGCCTGCTTCGGATTCTGTGTCTCTCTCTCTCTCCCTCTCTCTCTGTCCCTCCCCCACTCACTCTCTGTCTCTCTCTCCTTCAAAAATAAACATTAAAAAAATGTTTTTAAGAAAAACAAAGAATGAACTGTCAGCAAACTCTGAAGGGAGGCAAATATGTTGGTGCCTGCAGTCAAGGCCACAGTGTCAGAGGAGTATCTGTCAGCTGTCCTGACATATCTAGAAGGGTGAGAATTCTTTTTCAAGTTAGAACTGGCTAAGGTGATCGCATTAGTGTCTAGTCCTGACTGGGTAGGTCCAAACAGACGCCAGTTTGCACAGGGTCAGAGAAGGGAGCTGTTGGTGACATTTCCCATAAGCTTACGGTAATTTATAAAGGACTTAAAATACTCTGTGAAAACTCAAAAAGGTTGACAGAATTTGTCTATTTGAGATCTATTACTTGTTTTTGTTTTAAAAACGTGTAAGAAAATCCATCCTGAAGTTTTCACTTTTAGTTCAAAATTTATGACTGTGCCGTCATTATTTTTACAGTTAACAAACCTAGCTCATTAAAGCTCAAACCACTAGATCAAGTGAAAATAATCTACAGTGCTCAAAGGTTTACAGAGACGTCGCAGAAAATAAAAGAAAACCACTTACCATAAGTGATCAATAGAAGGACAAAGGGAACGTTTCTAAATAGGTTCCTTATTGATTTCTTATAGGAGTACTCAGCAGGGGGGCTGTTTTGAAGAGCTGCTTGAGCCTGACTTGGTGGATACTGAGGCTTTTCTTTGAATGCTGGAAACAGACATGAAAAGGAAATTAAATACACGTATTTAGTGAGTGGACTAAATCGGTTTAAATTTAAACAGGTAGTGAGAGTCTTACAGTGAGGCTTTCAGTTTCATTGCTTTTTAAGTGAGGCACGTCCTCCTGGTCCCCCGAAACTGACTACAACTCAGAGATTTGGCCAGTTCACATGACTTAACTGCAAAACCATCAATAACACGCCACAACCTTGCCCACTGATTATTCCATTTTCAGTTAAGCAAGATTAATTTTTATTATAGTAGGTAGTCAACAATTCCATTTCTAAATTTAGTTCAATTTGTAATTGGAGGTAACATCAGAAATAAGCAAACCAATGTGTTTATTGAACTTTTTTTTTTTTTTAACATTTATTTATTTTTGAGACAGAGAGAGATAGAGCCTGAACGGGGGAGGGGCAGAGAGAGAGGGAGACAGAATCTGAAGCAGGCTCCAGGCTCTGAGCTGTCAGCACAGAGCCCGACGCGGGGCTCAAACTCACGGACCGCAGGATCGTGACCTGAGTCGAAGTTGGCCGCTTAACCGACTGAGCCACCCAGGTACCCCTGTTATTGAACTCTTAGAAGATTATCTTGAGTTAGTTAACTATTTCCTTTTAAGTTTTGATATGAAATTTATCAACTGATCTAATTACACCTCTAGAATTGAAACAGGTCCAGGTGGATTCATGGCAGCAGAGCTCACCAAAACGTCAGTTAATTATGATATACTGAAAACTTATCAAACTAAAACAGACTTCTATTTTTACAGGTGTCACAACTAATTCAAGAGGAGACATACTCATGAATATTCACTGGTTAATATGCTTACATCGGAGGACTGGACTGGTAGACATAAAATGTTTAAATTGTTGCAATCCCTCCTCTTCCGTTCACCCTATCTGCTCCTTGCACTGTGGAGGGCGTCTGTTGTCCTTTCCTGAAAGTCTCTTTGTGTCCTAGTTAAGATAGGAGATATCTCTTTTCATTAATATTGGTAATACACAACTCACACAGTTGTAAAACAAAGCTTCAGAATGTAAAAACCATGCTTACAAGGAGTCATGGGGATTGAGTGAGTCTTAAGCCTCTTACTTTTTTATTTACTCTGGTAAAGTAAGTATAAAAGGCTCAGCTTTGAACTCCAATTCAAAATGAAAACAATTCTTATTAATCTTCAACGCTACTAAATTTATTTCCTGAATACACGTGTTATCATTTAGTTTCAGGTAATTAACTGCCCTGTTGGATAAAATCAGGCCTGTATTAGCTACACAATACACTAAAGTCAGGTTTAATTCTATACGAAGAAAGGGAAACAGAGGAACAGAAAACAGGGTCTCTGCCCCTGTTCACTTGGCAGTGATTCTTTCAAATGATGAAATATGGCTTTTCTTTCTCCCTTGAAAACTAAAAAGCAATAGTCTTCCACTTTCTTCTCCCACCAAAAGTGTGAGCCAATAAAATGATTAACTATCGGGGCACCTGGCTGGCTCAGTTGGTAGAACATGCGACTCTTGATCTTAGGGTCGTGAGTTCAAGCCCCACACTGGGCACAGAGCTTACAAAATAATAATAATAATTAATAATAATAATAAATAATAGTGATAGTAATAAACTATTAAAGCAGTTATTTTCCAAAGTAGCCAAAGGATTTGGGGGGCACCACAGTCAAACTTTTTCTCCCATGATGAATAAGCATATCTATTGTGTTTAGGAGTACTTCTACTTTTTGGAATTAGGTAACATTACCTTTTGATTTCATTATTTGTCCTTGTTTGATTCAAGCAGACATTACACATATTAACTTATTATAAGACATGTAAAGGTTTGAATACTGGCTCTGCCTCATATTTTGTATAACTCTGAAGAAGTCAATTCCTGTCTCTCAACTATAGATTTCTCATTCATAAAATGGAAATAACAACAAGCTGTTATGAGGATTATGTGACATTTGCAAACTAATTTTGTAATTATTGAATGCTACACAAAATACATCGTCTTTTTGAGGAATATTTATTTTTAAGAAGTCAGAGACTATCTCAGGGCTTGAAATTCTCATAGCCTGGGTGAAACATATTTCTGTTAAAAGTTTACAATAGCAGCCTATATATAAATATCCTGAACATAAGAATCAAAAGTAAAATTACGCAAACATGTTCTTTATTCATGTGTTTAAGTGCCGTAACATTAAATATGCTGATTGCCATTACTTTTGGTTTCTCTCATTCACTCATGTTAGTGAATCAGGATGGTAAGCATTTTAACATGCACACTTGAGTGAAGTGATATAGTTTACTGCTGTGCTGCACAAGAACAGCTTTCAAATACAACAGCATCACCACTTATACAAGAGCAATTTGAAGTGGAGCAAAAACAAAACTAAATAAAAATTAAAATGACCTATTTTTATACATAACATTTTAAATATGGACTTAGGGTACCTGGGTGCAAATTTCACCTTCAGTATTTACTGTGACCATGGATAGGTTAAATTCACTTACATTCTGTGCCTCACTTTCCTCATCTATAAAATGGGAATGATAATACTACCGTCCTCATACGGCTGTGAAAACTGAAGGATACAGCATGTAACGTGCCTTTAAACATGTTCAGTACTTACCAAACAACCACGTGTCAGAGGGTATAATCATGTGGGGTGTGAAGAATGAGGTATTAGTGTGCAATTCAGTGGAAGGCTTGGGTTAATTCCTAGAAATGCTAGACGGATTACATTCACATGTAAGTTCCATGAGGGAAGAAGGCAGGAGGGTTACATGGCATGAAGCCTCAAGATAGCATTTTTGAAAGACTGCTGAATACCAATTTAGTATATGACACGTTGCTGAAAAGCATCAGCAAAGCCAAATTACTTTGCCAGATTTGGTTGGGCTTCCAAAGTATTTATGGGTAGAATTTCGAGGGAAGTAGGACTGTCCCTTAGTGATTAAGGACATTTGAGTAGGGATTTTAAAAATAGCCCATATCTCCCTCAATCACAAATATTTGGGAATAAGAAAAACAAGTACATTTTTTGTTTAAATATCACAATTTCAACCTGAGACTTTCAGGTCACAACTGTAAATTATCTTGCTTTTATACTATGCTTGGCATCATAACATTAAGATTACAGGTCACCAAGCAAAATTTGACAGTGAGTCTTTTTTCCCTGCTCCATTTCCACTGTCTATTCAGACCATGAGTACATAAATAAGCAATAATGTACATGAATAGGTCTCTTAATTTCTCAAATAACACAGGGTGCTATGTCAACGGTCACACCTATTATTATTGCCTTTTTGTCCCCTTCCTTGACAAATAGGTATCTTATCTTTGTAGCATCTCATATAGATATGCTTAAACATATATGCATCATACACATAATTTCATATGTATAGATATCACATATAGAACCTGTTCTCTCACTTCTTCCGAAGAGACAAGCAACTGAAGACAACAGAAAAAGGAAAACCAGAACTGATGTGAAGATAACACAAGCAATCAAAGGAAAGAGGGTTTTACATTTTTAATAATCCCTAGTGCTAACAGAGGATCTATTTATGCACAATGTATATAAACTACATTTCATTTAGCAAATCAAATACAGCTACCAGAAAAGTAGACTTAAGAGTTTGCTTTTAAAAAATAAACAGTTAACCCCGAACAATGTGGGGGTTTGGGGCACCAATCCCCTACACAGTTGAAAATTCATGAATGACTTCTGACTCCCCCCAAACTTAATAACTAATAGCCTACTGTTGACCAGAGAACAAGTAGAGGAGAGGGGCAGAGGGAGAGAGAGAGTTCCAAGAAGGCTCCATGCTCAGTGCAGAGCCCGATGTAAGGCTCCATCGCACGACCACGAGATCATGACCTGAGCCAACATCAAGAGCTGGACGCTCAACCAGCTGAGCCACCCAGGCACCCCTGGTATTCTTAAAATAAAGCAAGCTAGAGAAAAGAAAATGTTACTAAGAAAATCATAAGGAAGAGAAAATACATTTACAGGACTGTAAAAAACCCATGTATAAGTGGGCCTGTGAAGTTCAAACCCATGTTGTTGGAGGGCCAACTGTAGATTTTGTTTATATCTTTGTTAAATTGCTAAAATAGTACAGGGATAATTTGTCCTTTTTCAGTAGTCTGTACAGGGCAAATGTGTCACTCCCTAATTGAAACATAAAAACCAACCGTAAGTAGGTGGGACGTGTCAGCATACTTTATATGCTACCAAGAGAGTATTTTGTTCATTATCTTTGGGAGATTAAATATATGGGCAGTTCACCTATAGAGGCAGTCTCTATCAAAACTGTCTTCAGCCTACATTTCTTTGAAAGCTAAAGATTTCATATCTGGAGATCACAAAATTTGAATTTTTCATTACTATTATAGCCGTGGTAAAAATTAATCTATAAATTTTTAAACTCCAGCTATAATGCAACTTGATGTAAATGTTAATGATTAAAAGATGGCCTTTTTACTTTAAAGTTGCTTTCTTCTTCAAATCAATTTAAGACATACTGAGTCTTAAACAATACTGAGTGCCCAAAGGGCAATATTATAGTTATATTAGCAAACATATTACTTAAAAAACCTATCCTTTTGCCTGAAATCAAAATTGTTTCCCATTAAAAATAAACTTTAGGAGCACCTGGGTGGCTCAGCCGGTTAAGCATTGACTCTTGATTTCGGCTCAGGTCATGATCCAAGGGTCGTGGGATCAAGCCCCGCATTGGGCTCCATGCTGAGCGTGGAGCCTGCTTGGGATTCTCTCTCCCTCTCTCTCTCTCTCTCTCTCTCTCTCTCTCTCCCTCTCTCTCTCTCTCTCTGCCCCTCCCCTGCTCATTCTCTTTCCCTCTCTCTCTCTAAAAAATATTAAATTAAAATTTAAAAGTTTAATTAAAAAAAATAAAAATAAATTTTAAAAAGCAGACCTTCCCAAACCTTCTTCCAAACTGCTGATGGCTGCTTGCAGCTGATTTTGACTGACTGCTTCAAGAGACAGGCCCAGACGAGAGGACTCAGTGACGACTGGAGGCAGCAGGGCTTTGCTGGAGTGGCCTAACAAGCAGACAGTTGCCGGTCTGAGATTCTGCTGAACAGCTTGCTGCTGCCCAGGATCGTGCACCGGTCAACATTTTCAGATCCAGTTAATTGTTAAAATGGGGATCCTTGGAGGGATTTATTGTTAAAAAAAAAAAAAGTTGTAGCCTATTTGCGTCATTTAAAGCATGAGAAGAACTTGTTCCTGGCTATATTAGCATAAGATGCAGAACACGTAGAGGAGTATGCAAAGAGGAGGCAGCTAATATGTTTGCAACAACAGTCATCAGGGAAGAAAAGTTAGTAGGGAGGTAAATTAGATGAATTAGTGTTCAAACCTTTACAATATTTAATAGATGTAGCCGACCATAACATATCCCTAGGGTTGTAGCATTCGTTATCTGAACAAGGGCAACAGCAAGAATGAAACAAGCAAATGGCACTGGAGATATTAGCATAAAAATGTTGAGGGTTAGCTATTTTTATTTTCATGTGTTTGTCATGCATTTATCTATTTAAGCAATAGGGGAAAAAATTCACTCACCAATTACTGTTAAAAAACATAAAAACGTGGCAACAGATGATGTTCCATAAAACATGGTGCTGATATTACAGGCCAGAAGATCTGTGTTATTCTGCGTGTTGGGCACTAAAACTGGTGGCAGCAAAAAGCCAATGGCAGCTCCAAGCTGTAAAATAAATAACCCTGTTAACAGCCATTAGTATAAGAGAAAAAAAGGACAAACTGGCAATTATTACAACATAGAGAAGACACCCAGTATTTGAGGTGTAAGGTGTAAACCCTAAAGCACCATGTTCTAATGTTAAAGGGTAAGTGCTGACAAATGTCTTTCCTATTCAACAAACTCCTACTATCTGAATGAGTCTGCTGTAAAGATGTATAAGGTACAGTCCTTACCCGTTAGATGCTTACAATCAAAAAGGGGAATAAGAATATGCAGCATAAGGCTGAGAAAAGATGATGTATAGAATGGGAGAAAATATTTGCAAATCGTATACCTAAGAAGGGTCTACTATCCAGAATACATAGAGAACTCTCACAACTCGACAACAAAAAGACAGATAACCAATTCAAAAATGGGCAAAGGACTTGAATACACATTTTTCCAAAGAAGATCTATATAAATGTTCAAAACATGGGAAGAAAAATGTTCAACGTAAGTTAATTAGTAGGGAAATGCAAATCAACACCATAACGAGATACCATTTCTTACCCACAAGGATGGCTGTAATAAACAAACAAACAAAAAATTGGAAAATAACAAACATTGGCAAGACATGGAAAAATTACAACCCTTGTACACTGTTAGTAGGATTGTAAAATAGTGCCGCCAGTGTGGAAAAAACTGAAAACAGGTATTCAAACAAATATCAAATATTATACATGAATATTCATAGCACCCTACTGCAATAGTCAGAAGGTGGAAACAACCCATATGTCTATCAGCAGATGAATGGATAAACAAAATGTGGTATGTCCATACAGTGAAAGATTATTTGGCCATAAAAAGAATGAAGTACTAATATATGCTACAACATGGATGAACTTTGAAAACATCCTAAGTGAAAGAAGCCAGAAATAAAAGGTCACATATTGTATGATTCCATTTACATGCTATGTCTAGGACAGGTGAATCTATAGAGAGAAAAAGCAAATTAGTGGTTACCAGGGGAAAGAAGCAGCAGGGAGGGAGGAGTGACTGCTAAGTGGGTATTGGGTCTTCTTTGAGGGGAGATAAAAATGTTTTGGAACTAGAGGGAGGTGATGGTTATACAACACTAGGAATGTACTAAATACCATTGAGCTATAATTTAAGATGGTTAATTTTATGTAATGTGAATTTCACTTCAGTAAGAAAAACGTAAGGTTGAATATGATAATCACAATGAAACAAATAAAATCAAAGTATTAAGGGAGCTCAATAGAGAAAGATAGATTCTTTCAGGGATGAAGGTGAGGAGGAAGGGCCGAAGACAGGTTTCCAAAAGGCACCTGAGGCAGACACTAATAGTCACCAAATACTTCATTTGCTCCCTTACAAAAAGCTCGATAGAGACATTAAACAATTACAATAGAATATGGTAAGTACAGTGATGGAGAGGTGGAGGGTGCTAAACCTGGATGATCATGTGATCTATCATCTGAAAAAGGAGACTATTCAGAGTAAAAGGGACTACATGAGTAATTAGCCTAATGAACAACTGTATACCTGGACCATCCCAGGCAAACTGGGGTATACAGTTTGGGTATACAAGCTGGGGTATACACTCTAGCTAAGACACTACTTTGAAGGAGCACCTTGTATATACTTGGGGTTCAGGAAAGATTTCTGCAGGAGCTAAGATCTGAAGAAGAAATTGGAATTAGCCAAGTGAAACCGGAGTGTTCCCAGCCAAGGGGCCATCATGTACAGAGGAAGGAAAAGACCATGACCTTGTGAGAGGCTGCAAGTTGTGGACAATTCCCCTCAGAGCAGTGACGGAATGTGGATGTGAGGCATGGTGGGTGTGCAGAGGCGAAGCAGAGGAGCTGGCAGGAGGCAGATCCGGAGGGTCTCACATTGTCACATTACAGAGCTTCAATTTTATCCTAAAGGCAAAGGAAGCCACTGCAGAGGGCAAGGGAGTACCCTGAACAGATGTGCACGTTATGAAGACCACAGGGGATAAATGTGCAGAGTAGCAGGAAAAGAGCAAGGGTTGCAGATAGGAAAATCAGTCAGCAAGCTCTAGGTAAGGGCTGCAGGTGGCCAAAGCTAAGACAGTAGCAGTAGAAGGGAAGAGAAATGAACTAAAAGACAAGGTAAATTTTGATGGGTGGAATCATATGGAAATATTCGGCCCCACAGTATCTATATGAGTCTGAAGCTCATTCATTTATTCAACAAAATTTTATAGAAAATCGACAATGTGCCAGGAACTGCATTAAAGGCTGGAGATACAACTGTATGGGTTCAGACCACACGCCTATTTTCATGACACTTAGAATCTAATGGCGGGTTTGGGAAATGAATAATAACAATGAATACATAAACATATAAATATATCAGATGTGATAAGCGCTATATGGAGACAGTATAATGATGTAATGAGTGACTGGGTAACTCTAAAGGGGATCTTCAAGAAACGCCACTAAATGATATTTAAAATGAATTTAAACTGAAAGTTAAGTGAGAGTAAGGATGTAATAATGTGACCCTAAGAGGAAGAACATTCCAGGCAGAGAGAATGTTTCTGCAAAGGCCCTTACACAAAATCCAAAATTAGTGTTGTTTAAGGAACAGAAGAAGACATTTTCGAGTAGAGTTTAGATTTTAGGTATTATGGGAAATCACTGGCAAGTTCAAAGCAGAGCAATGACAGGATCTGATCTATGTTCTTTTTTTTTAATTTTTTTTTTTTTAACATTTATTCATCTTTGAGAGACAGAGAGAGACAGAGCACGAGAGGGGTTGGAGCACAGAGAGAGACGGAGACACAGAATCCGAAGCAGGCTGCAGACTCTGAGGTATCAGCACAGAGCCAGGTGTGGGGCTTGAACCTACAAACCACAAGATCATGACCTGAGCCAAAGTCAGATGCCCAACCGACTGAGCCGCCCAGGCACCCCTGATCTATGTTTTAAAAAGGGTCTCTTGGGGTGCCTGGGGGGCTTGGTCGGTTAAGTGTCCGACTCCTGTTTTTGGCTCAGGTCATGATCTCCCGGTTTGTGAGTTCGAGCCCCACATCGGGCTCTGTGCTGACAGTGCGGAGCCTGCTTGGGATTCTTGCTCTCTCCCTCTCTCTCTGCCCCCACTCTCAAAACTAAATAAATAAACTTAATTTTTTTTTTTAAGTAAAAATACAAAATAAAAAGAGTCTCTCAAGGGGCACCTTAGACTAGTTTAAGCATCCGATTTTGGCTCAGGTCATGATCTCACAGCTCATGAGTTCAAGCCCTGCATCGGGCTTTGTGCCAACAGCTCAGAGCCTGGAGCATGCTTAGGATTCTGTGTCTCCCTCTCTCTCTCCGCCCCTCCCCTACTTGTGCTCTCTCTCTCAAAAATAAATAAATAAGGATTTTTTTTTTTTGAAGGGTCTCTCAGGTTACAGACCTGGCAGTAGAGATGGGAGAATGAAAAGTTAGGATGCTGGAATCAGATGGACTTAGGTATAAATGCTGCCACCAATTAGCTGTGTGACTTTTGGAAAATAATTTTACCCCTTCAAGTCTCAGTTTCTTTATCTATAAAATGGTGAGACTAATGTTTCCTACCTTAACATTATTAAATTCAAGGACACAATGCATGTAAAATACTTAGCATGGTGCCAGGTTCTTATTCAATAATGTTGAATATTATTATGAATGATCACTCCACAATTTAGGCTGAAGATGGGGGCCATGAGCAAGTTCACAGCTACTAGAGCCACAGGAGGGACGAGAACACCTTCCTTATAGGAAGAAGGCAGAGGTGTGCTAAATGTTAGAGGGAAAATCTGCCTATGGGAAAACATTTCCATTTATTGTTTATAAACAGATAATCCATAGATATGGAGTTAATATTTCTGTCATGCTCAATGAAGTATTAATATTGAATATAATTTTGTAAATGAAAAATACTTTAAGAAAACAGTTCCTATTTAAACACATGAAAGCAATCAACTAAAATATCAGTTATATAAATTATTTTGAATACACAACAACTACAGTTCAAGCTACCCTTTCTTCTGTACTTTTAGACAAAGAAAATAAAGAAAAAGTAGGAAGCATGTAGAGCTAGTCTTTTTATAGATTTTTAGCTAAATCTTACTGCGTGAAGTTCTTGGTTTACAGACTTTTAACTACGTTCTACTCAAGCTGAATGAACACTCAATACAATGTACAGAAAGTATCACAGAACTCCACTTGCAAAATGTATTAACAATAAAAGAAACAGTCTTCAACTACAACACACACACACACACACACACACACACACACACACACCATTCCACTTAGTAATGCTACTGGAATGCTGCTGGAATTTGAACCTATTGTGTTAGAAGGACTAGGAAGCACTTTAAGGAACAATTGACAAAATAAGCCACCCTTTTACAACGGGTTCCATGATCTGTGATCTGTCTTGCATTTTCTTACTGTTAACAATCACTAAGTGGATTCAGGAATGTTGTGAGGTCTTCACCACCAGAACATTTATTTAGCTGTCATTTATAAGTGTCATGTGCCAGGCACTCTGCTGACTGCTAATATATAAAATTAAACAGGAGGGGCGCCTGGCTGGCTTTGTGGGAAGAGCATGCAACTCTCGATCTCGGAGTCATGAGTTCCGGCCCCCGTTGGGTGTAGAGATTACTAAAAAAGATAAATAAACTTTTAAAATGAATGAATGAATGAATGAATGAAAATAAAACAGGAGCTGCTCACTCAAAATGAGAACAAACTTCCCAGAATCCAACACCTTCCTTTTACAAAGAAAACACTGGGGGTGAGTCTCATTCCTTACTACACTGCCCGCTGCCTAAGTCTCATTCCTTACTACGCTGACAAGTTTTCTATGATGTTAGGGTTATATGGGCCAGTTCAGTTCATTATTTTATAGGTCATTCTCAAAGCAAGATGATAAGGCGGTCACTTTAAACCGCTTTTCAAAGTTCTGTCCTTACAAATAAATCGAACGTCCTCTTTAATCCAAGACTGCCTCCTATCTTATGACTACACATCTCCTTTCCTTCATTTATACACAACTGCCTCCTGAGGGTCCATCCATATGCTCAGCTCATACAGCCTAGTACTTTATGTTGTTCTTTCAGGATCCGATTTTCATTTATCACCCTAGTCCTTACCTGATTGCCTAGCACGGCGGTGGCACAAGCCGTGGATACCTCCTTGGGCCCAAACCACACTGAGGCGATGCGGGAGGGCAAGCCGAGAATGAACACCTGGGCCACGGAGCATAGGCACTGGCCCAGCATGGTGACCCAGAAGAGATGCTGCTGCACGCTGGCGCACTTGACCCAGGCGCCCAGGCAGTTGAGGCCTGAGCCCAGCAAGGCGGTGAGCCGTAGGCCTCTGGTGTCCAGCAGCCACGTGGCCGGGAAGATGAGGGGCACGTAGGCCAGCATGTACACCATGGACAGCCAGTCAATGTGCAGGGAGGAGACGCCGTAGAAGCCCTCGAAGACGTTGCTGATGACACTGTACTGGATCCACTGAAAGGCGTTCACCAGCGAGTACAGGCTGAAGATCAGGAGCACCACAAAGCGCCGCGCAGACAGCGCGGTCTGGGGCGCCGGGGAGCCCTCGGTCCCCGGGGTCTCTTCCCCGGGGCTCGTGGGCAGCAGCCGAGTCTGGGTCTCCTCCTCTGGAGCCAACGGAGTCTGCGGCCTGCATAGGGCTTCCGCCGCGGCAGCGAGGCTGTCCCGAGACACTCCATTCAGGGTCAGGCAGCCGGCTTTGGGCCCGTTCTGCAGCTCGGCGCTCACCTTTCCGGGAGGCTCGCCTCCCGGCACCAGGAGGTATCCATTCGTGGGCTGGTGCCCGGGTGCCATCGCTGCCCCCTCCTCATCGTTCAGCTTCACCATGTCCCTGGGGTCCCCCGCGCCGCCTCGAGCCCCGGCCCCCCTCCCCCCTCCGCACCCCGGGCCCAGGACCCGAGGCCCTCCCTGCACCCCAACCCCAACCCCTTGGCCCACCGCTCATGCGACCCTTTCCCCGGCAGAGTGAGCCCGAGTGTGAGCCGCGAACCTCAGCCCGAGCAGTCGGAGTCAGCAGGCGAAGCAGATGTACTCGAGCGCCTCCAGGCCCGCGGCACCCTGCACCAGGCCCCGCCCCAACAACGTCATGTCACCGCGGGTGACGGCTACTGACCAATCAGTGGGAGCCTCCTCCCGGCGCGTAAGCCAATCGGGGAGCTTCCGTGAGGGAGGAGGCGGGAGCAAATTTGCCCGGAGGAAAGCCGGAAGGCGGGGCTGGAAGGTAAGGCTGGGCGTCCTCCTCCCCGGAAGGATGCTGTAACCCCGAGTAACAGACTGGGGAGAGGGAGGAAGGAGGTGGGGAGGAGGTGCAAAGGGTGGGCGGGAGGGTGAGAGGCGGCCTGGGCAACTGGGCAACTCGGCCACTCGGGACTGGGAGCAAGGGGTAGGCAGAAACGCCGGAGACAAAGAGGCAGACGAAGAGGGGCTCCCCTACGGCCAGGTCCACAGTCAGAGGACGAATTTGGCCTCGCCCCAGCACAGCTGTCAAGATCGGACCCTTCCTTTAGAGCAGACAGGACCACGTTTCAGATGTTCGTGCCACCTCGGCAGAGGGAAAACACCAGAAAGGGTTTCAATCCAAGTAAGAGATTTCGTCAGAAATCTGCCCTTGTGAAGTTGGAACCGCCCCCCCCCCCCAAACCACCACACACACACACAGCCTGCTGATGACTGAGGCTGGTGGCAGGTGCTGTGCCTGAGCAGACCTCGTGACTCGGCATTCTCCCTTGGACCACCTCCTGTAGTTAGCACTTACCGGACATGCACATTCAGTGGGTTCAGTGGGTTCCAGGTACCGAACTTGTTTTGAACGGTATGTTCCAGACACTGTGGTGCCCTGGGGAATTAAAAACAAAAAAGAAACATAGTTCCTGCTCTCAAGAGCACGCGTTCGTAGCCTTGAGAGTCTTCTAGAGAAAATGTTAGCCCTGCTGCTAGTTTAGGAAACTAATTTTGCAATAAAACAAATAGAAAGACTCCAAATATTCATTATTAAAGTGAAATTTAAATCCGAGGTGTCTCACTATGGGTTTAATCTTGAAAGGTGCTGCTATCTAGAAGCCTAAAACCCTGGACATCTTCTCTTGCCTCTTAACGTTATTTTGGTGGTGTATATCAGATCTATGCCTCAGATATACATCAGATTACCTCTCAGTACAGGTGAAATACTGTGTAATCCTGAGGCGCCTGGGTGGCTCAGTCGGTTGAGCATCTGACTTCAGCTCAGGTCATGATCTTTCTGTCTGTGAGTTCAAGCCCCGCGTTGGGCTCTGTGCTGACAGCCCAGTGCCCACTTTGGATTCTGTGTCTCCCTCTCTCTCTGCCCCTTCCCCTGCTCATGTTCTGTCCTTCTGTCAAAAATAAATAAAAACATTTAAAAAATTATAAAAAAAAAGAAATACTATGTAATCCTAAACTTTAAGAAATACTGTGTGCATTTTAATATCGTTTTTGGCCATGCTATATAAATTGCCACATGTCACCACCCTCCTCCTCCTCTTCCTCCTCCCCCTCATCCTCCTCTGTCCTCTTTCCTACTTAATTTTTCTTCTTAGAGCTTACCACTGTCTAAAATGTCCTATATTTTACTTTTTTTTTTCTGGTTATTTTCTCCCTCCCCACTAGAAGGTAAGCTCCATGAGGGCAAGTCTGAAAATGTATTGCTATTTCCTGAATGACTGCAGCTAACAAGCATCGAATTACTATTTAATATTTTAAATAATTACTTGCTTTGTAAATGAACCTGTTTTTTAGAATTGCAAATTTCCCTGCAAATATGATTTTCTAAACATTGATTTAGATAATATTTCAAATTATAGAGCTGTGTTCTCTGAATGAACAAACAAATAACCAAATATGGACTCCAAAGGACTTCAGTCTTAATTAAGAAGTTTATTTTATGGATTTCTGGAAAAAACAAAAAACAAATTTCACTGCTTAACATTCCGCACGACTTATTATTCAATACTCAGAGGCATTTTTTAAATACCTTCATGTACCATGAAAGTTTCTAAATAGCTCATGGCAAAGCTGTTTAGAAAGGGAATCCAACGGGTAGAATTTTAAATGGACCTTTCTTTACTTGTCCCAGTCATACCTTCATTCCCGATGTTCACAGTAAACATTCAGATATCTGCAAATGTCCCACCCCCTTCCTGAAACCAGAAAATGGCAGATTATATTAGGCCTCATTTCCCCATTATCCAGTGTGTGTTGGAGCTTGTCTTCTGCCAGATTGGAACAGTAACTTCCTTCTCTGCACGGAGGCAGCTTCCTGAATGTACTTCTGTAAGGGGGCATTCTTTCTGATTGTATATAGGCTTTTTCTATTTAGAGATGATTTGGCTTCTCTATGTCCTTGGCAAGAAGGACTGTGTTGAGAGTCCTCTGGGCATCCCGGATCACTGTCAGTATCTAATTTCCCTCCACATTGTTACCACCTGGCACCTATTCTGCTCTTGCCCACTTTGTCATTTGCCTTCCCTGCCCATGGCAAAGCTCTGTATCTGACCCTGTCACCATCTACATGGAGCGTCGCATCAAGAGGGTTTAGAGGAGTGGAGAAAAGCAGATCTAGAGCCAGCCTACCTGGATTTGAATCCCAACTTCAGTAATCACTAACTGCACACCCTTGGGCAAGTTACTTAGCTGTTTTATGATAGCATATGCTTCATAGGATTGTTATTATGAGGAATAAATGAGTGAATGATGGCTGGCACATGGTTTAGGCATTCTTAGTTACAGTTATTAAGGTAGTTTATATAGTGGTTAGGGTCCAGGCTCCAGATCCCATTGGCCTGGATTCAAATTCTAGCTCTTTCAGCTGCATGACTTTGGGCTAGTTACAGCGTACCTCAGTTTCTGCAACTGGAATATGAAGACAATATTCATGAAATTGTTGTGAGAAATAAATGGCTGATAAATATGAAGTGCTTAAATAGTGCCTGACCTCTGATCTATAGTAATCAGTACTATACCCAGGAAATGTTACCCAAAGCCATTATTATCAACTCATGTCTTTCCTCAGAGTTATATCTTGTTCTCATGTTATCTTAGATTTGATCCCATCTTGCCTATTGAAGCCTGCTTGGATTGCCCTGGAGTTCCTCCAACCTCTCTCAGACTGAATTCCTAATTGTAGAGCTCCTCCCCGGAGGGTGCTCTGAGAATGCCCTGAAAGGGCAGCACACAATGGAGTATACCAACTACTCTTGGCCTAACAAGTGGTAGATTTCTTATTAGAGGTGGTCAACAGTTGAATGGGCCACTATGCGACATATCTAGACAACAGATGGTACCTGTATTGGACGAGGTGTGCTGTGGATAGGATTCCTGAATTCCATAGAAAATTGAACTATATGAGATCTAAGATTTCTTCTGACTCTCGGTTTCTATGACTTATGAAAAGTAAAATACTTCCAAAGAAAGGATTAGACAAAATTCATATGCTTAGTTCAACAAAGTTCCGTAAGTAAAGAATGGACTACAGAAAAGGGAAAACTCAGCAGTATCTCTTTGTAGTATCAGCCCAGTCTCTTAACCTTGCCTCCTCTCTCTGAATACTTATTAACCAGTTAGGCATGAATCATACTTTGTATCATAAATTTGGATGAATAACAGCATAAACCTTACTCTCTGCCAGAGAGGACAGTATTGGGAGCATCACTTGGCTGGGAGTCAAGAGGAGATTGAGCTACATTATGCGTGTGGAATGCCAAGTCTGAGAGAGATTTGAATAAGTAGCAGTTGAGCAATCTGAGATGTGAATGGCATCCAGGAACCAAGGTCCAAGATGCTATCAAGAGTGATGTGGCTGTTCCTGAGCAAAGGTCTCCTGCAGTCTAAGAGGTTAAGATGCAAACCAGAACAAGGCTATTAGATGTAAAATCCACCATGTTTCATGAGGAAGCGGGTAGATTTCAGCAGCCTTACCTTCAGTTTACATCACCATTACCGTGCTCTATCCACCCGAGTGGCTGAATTTATGCTATTGTAGTCTGTGGAAAGATTAAGTTGGGAAAGGAGGGGTGGAAGAGGCTGGAAACCTGAATCCTCCTATCATGTACCTTTTTTTCCCCTTGAGGCATTGTGTGTGTGTGTGTGTGTGTGTGTGTGTGTGTGTAAAACATTCATAGAAAAGAATCCCAGGATTTTCCCTTCTGTGTATTTTTGTCTTAGTTCCTTTTGGCCCATGATGCCAGTTGGGTTCTTACAGAGAAACCAAATGGAAGGGGGAGGGGACTGAAAGTTCCAACCCTTTAGTCACTAGGTTGGTTCCCTTGGCAACCAGGCCCCATCCCTAGGTTCTTTCCAAAAGTCACTTCCTTAACATGACAAAGAAATCAGCACAGGAAAGTCCCAAGATTTGAGAAGTTCTGTGCCAGACACTTTGGGGTGAAGACCAAATCTATTGTTCTTATTATAAATCACTAAAACACATTAGCATGGTAGTAGGTATATATTAGCAAGACTAATTCCTGATCTCCAGGCTTGGGAGGTTGCTAATATCCATCCCGCCCTCCCTGCCACCTCTGCCTTAGGTCTGGATCACAGAAGGAGCTGGATGTGGCTGAGTATGCAGACTGGGGACAAAACCAACAGCAGAGAAGGATTGGCACAGCAGAGAAGAAATCACACCGTATCGGGCCACTCAGTGACTCTAGTATGCCATGTTTGTGTTTATCTTGCAGTCTGCCTCCTGATCTGGTAAGAAATGCTCTCCATCTTCCCTTAACTTAGCCAAATCCTACCCATCCTTTATGGGTACCCAGGTCAGTTCCATTCCTACCTCCTTTGTTAGTCTGTCTCCATGATTGGAGCCCCTAGAGATGTCATCCTCTTCTGACTAGTAACACCTTTGGAGCTACTCACTGAACATTTCCTGGTGGTTACTTAGCTTTTCCTTTGCATATTTTATCCCTTATCTAGATTTGAGCATCTTGAAGCTGGGGACTGGATTTTATATCTTATTATAACACCCTCAGTACCTAAACAATTTCTTTAGTTGGCAATGTAGGGGCCCAGAGCAGGTCACCCCAAAAGGGGCCACCATGGCTTCCTGATGACTTTGCATTAAAGCTGCTGAAGAAACAGCCAGTGCAAGGACACTCTGACCTAACTCTGTCCTGTGAAAAGGGGAAATAAATCTCCCATGTGGAAGGCACCCTCCCTGTGCCAGGAGGTAGAGAGATAGGGAATCCTTATCAGCAGAAACAGGGAATTTAAAGCCAAGAAGGCCATATAAACAAACTCTGTTACTTTTGACTAATTTACTACCTCAGCCCACATGCTGTTTAGAATTTCTTACTAATTGAAGCTCCTGAACATAAGTTTTCTTTTTCCTGTCTACTCCTCACAAGTTTATTGTCTCTTTGATGAAAAAGCTTAAAAACTGCCTGCCTTGCCATTGCCTTAGGTCTGAATTTCATTATTGGGCCTGTGTGTGCACATAATTAAATTTTGGGGTTTTTGGGGTTTTTTTTCCTCTTCTGTTAATCTGCCTCATGTTAACTTAACCCTTAGACCAGATAAAAGAAGCTTGAAGGGTACAGGGAATTTTTTACTCCCGGAGAGCAGTTCATTTCATACAGAGTCACTGGTATCTAACTCAACAAATGTTTTTAGGTGGCAGTGACTAGTACTAGGAAAATGGCCAGCCCCATTATTGCAAAATTTTAAAAATTAAATTATATCAGAGGTTAAACCAGGCCTGTCTCCCTCTGAAACGTAACTAAACACACTTTAAATTCAGTTTTACATATTTGGCCATGACTGTGCATGCCTGGTGTTGTATCCTACAACCTTAGAGTAGGAACGAAATGAGACCTTGGTAATGTCTGAAGTGAGTGAGTAGCTGTCAGGAAGGGGGAAATTTCCCCCCTCACCCTCTTAGCTATTTTGGCTGGTTAAATAATTAAAACAATGTAAGACAGATTAATAGGAGAAAGCAAGTTTAATTACATACGCACAGGGAATCCAAAACATAAGAGATTCCAAAGACAGGCAAAATGAGGTCTATATGTCATCCTGAACTAAGGAGAAGGTAGTAAGGGTCTGGTACTTCAAAAGAAAGGAAGCGATTCAGAGGGAGGTGAAACCGGGTGCACGTCTGGTGAACAGATGTTTTCTGGGCCTTACAGAAACAATGAGACCCAAAGAGGAATTTTAGCAAACTGACTTGGCTAGCTCCCCCCTGCCTACCACACCTAGTTCATATTATAATGTAGTTAGTTGTCTGTGGTGATAGCTCCCTTCCTGGAGCAGGTCCCCTATCTAAATTATTCTAGGAAGTTTGAGGTGTAAGAATGAGTAAAGGAAACCTCATTTCAAATGGAGTCTCAAAGCCCTGACAGGGGAGCTCTCGCACCTGTACCCCTCCTTGCAGCAGGGAGAAGGAAGATAAGAATTCTTTTGACAAAGGAGGACATTTTTCGCAGAGGTATTTATCTCTTGCTTTTAAGAAAAAGAAGGAATTTCCCTCCCAGCCCCAGCAACAAAGCACTAATCACTGCTTACAGCTGGTGAGAAATTTCCACAACCCCCAAACTCTTGTTCTTCTCCAATGAACTCTTTTTTTGTTGTTTATTTATTTATTTTGAGAGACAGAGAGAAAAAATGCAAGTGGGGGAGGGGCAGAGAAAGAGAGAAGGAGAGAGAGAGAATCCCAAGCAGGCTCCAAGCTGTCAGCACAGAACCCTACGTGGGGCTTGAACCCACGAACCAAGAGATCATGACCTAAGCTGAAGTCAGACGCTTAAGCAACTGACCCATCCAGGCGCTCCTCCAACGAACTTTTGTTCAAAACAACCCTCTGCCATTTTCTTCTAAAACCTACTAAAAGCTGACCTTCCCTTTGTCTCTTTGGACTTGCCTATGTTCACCATAGTTTGCCTGTCCTGAATTGCAATTCCTCTGCTATTCCCAAATAAAGTAACTGGCAATTTTATTTGTAAGATTGACAAGGGAAAGGTCTTAGGTTCTTCCTGAGCCTTTCGGGCCTTCATTGTTTTTAACTCAAAATAATCCCCATGCCAAAGCAGCACATCCTGGGGTGGCCTGTCCTAAACCTCAGCAGTTTCTTCCTCTGACACTTCCTTAGATGTTTCACGTATTAAAAGTTGATGGGGCGCCTGGGTGGCTCAGCCAGGTAAGCGTCCGACTCTTGATTTCGGCTCAGGTCATGATCTCATAGTGAGATCTCATGAGATTGAGCCCCATCTTCGGCTCTGTGCTGAGCTTGGTGCCTTCTTGGTCTCTCTCCTTTCTCTGTCCCTTCCTCTCTCTCTCTCTCTCTCTCAATAAATAAACAAACAAACATTTTTTTTTAAGTTGAGCTGGTGGCTGTGGAGAGTTAGTAACTGAGTGGCAAGAGATCCATAAAAGGAGAACACAATGCAGGTGAAAATGAGGATGAACAAACAGAAAAGAACAGATTGAAGCACGTTACCCCACACCCCGTTAGATCAGTCTCCTACTCTGGGAATAGGTCAGTCTCATATAATGGGTAAAATTAGTTTATTTGCTGAAAAATACTAATATTTTAACAGATTTTATTCATAGAAGCAACATTTTCCCCCCATGAGTACACAAATTCCTCCTTGTTGAGCCAGAGAAACACATTTTGGGGTGGCACATTTTGCTCCTCCACAGTCCTGCCTTTGAAATTTCCTCAAGAAATTTCATCATCCAGAAGTTGAGCCAGTAGATTGTTTAGTCTCATCGAACTAGACTCAGTCCTGACGACAGGTCAGTTCAGTTAAATTCATTTCAGAAGGCCATCTTTCAGGTAGGCTACCAAAGTTAGGCCTATATTATGCAAACAATCAGGTATTTAATCAGAGGCATTTCTGTGGAAACAAAAGAAAAATAATGGTTAATGATTGGAACAAGTTGTAAACAAGTTTCTGAGTTCTGAGTGTAGCCACTTGAGATTTCTAGATGTTAGATTTGAAGTATTTCTAGATGGACTGAGGGCAGATAGTAGCAATCTGATAGACTTTCCTAGTTTGCAGTTTGAGTGTCTCTGTGATTTTTCTGAGTGGCACCCATAGTAATAGTCAACAAGGATCGTCCACACATGAGCTCTTGTGGTGATTTCTCTGAATTTTATATACCAAGTTGTCCAACTTTAGTTTGCATGGCTTTGGAAAAAGGGCAGTTTTAGTTCTTAATGATTTAAAGACAATGGTAGGGAAAAATTGGAAATGATAGTTTGAAAATTTATAGCTAGAAGAGTTTAGGATCCAGTCCAATTTACGATGAATAGTATTAGCTTCTAATATCCACAAAGGTATGTTATTGAAACATAATTTTTCTTTATAAATACTGTGATTTCTACCAAAGATAGCAAAGCTAAGACTAATTTGTTTGCAAAATAAATCTACTTTCAATAAGCTTGGCTTGATTATATAAATACAGCAGGAGTGATGATTGATTATATATGCTCCTTTCGGTTTGCTTGCTGGAACTTTTCATAAGGAATCTCCTTTTAACAGCTTCTCAGGGTGAAGAAGTCAAACCAAATACTTGCAATCAAACTTTGTAATACCTATAGATTTGGATTAGTTACTCTCTTCTTGGGGTCCCCCGAATATCCTGAGAGGCTTGTACCTGCCAGGAAGTGACCTTCCTTACTCAACTGGTAAGGCTGTTAGGAATCCTGCAAGGAAGGTGCCACGCTGATATTTCCAAGGAGTTTTATTGACTCCATAAAGTCAACCTTAGTTCCTTAAAGCAGTCTGGTCACACCTAAATCTATGCATGTCTCTTTCAAATATGACATTCCAGTCAAAGCCTTTGTAATATAACCATCTTCCAACTGTGTCATGTTACAAGGAGAGCAGATTCTTATTGAACTTGGGCAAATAACTATATTGCCATGAAAATATAAGAATATCACTGAGAGTTTCTGAATTCTGGAGAGATCAGATAGGGAGAAAAAGATATTTCAATTCTGGTTACAAAGGTATAATTTATCAAATTGCTATAAGTCATAGCTTAAGAGGAAAGGCTTCCTTCTATCTATAAAACAGAAGATTAAAGAACCAACTATATTTTAAACAAAAAGTCATAAAATTAAAATCATCCTCATCAGTTCACTTGGTACCATATAATTAATTCTTGTTCGGCTTGAATTCAGTTTTTTCATTAGTTCCAGAAATTTACCCAGTTTGATGCATATTTACATCTATTTAATTCATTTATTAATAATCATACCGAGAGGGGCGCCTGGGTGGCTCAGTTGGTTAAGCTTCTGACTTCAGCTCAGGTCATGATCTCATGGTCCATGAGTTCGAGCCCCACGTCAGGCTCTGTGCTGACAGCTCAGAGCCTGGAGCCTGCTTCAGATTCTGTGTCTCCCTCTCTCTCTGCCCCTCCCCTGCTCATGCTCTGTCTCTGTCTCAAAAATAAGTAAAACATTTAAAAAAATAATCATACCAAGATTACTCATGAAAAATTTATGAAACATTAAAGCAGTTAGCCACCATCTTAAGTTATTTATTTATTTATTTATTTATTTATTTATTTAGGCTGACAATTTTGGTAACAAAGATAACATGAGCTTGTTTGACTTTTAGTAAACCAAGGTGGAAAAGTATCATACTTAATGCTGATAACTCTAAAGACTTATTTTTTTCAGCATCTGTATCATACATTTTTTCTCTTTTTTAAATTGAAATGTAAGTAACATATGTAATACTAGTTTCAAGAGTACAATATAGTGAGTCAACAATTCTTTTAATGTTTATTTATTTTTGAGAGAGACAGGGCATGAGTGGGGGAGGGACAGAGAGAGATGGAGACAGAATCTGAAGCAGGTTCCAGGCTCTGAGCTGTCAGCACAGAGCCTGATGTGGGGCTCAAACCCACAAACTGTGAGATCATGACCTGAGCCAGAGTCAGAGGCTTAACTGGCTGAGCTACCCAGGCACCCTGAGTCAACAATTCTATGCTTTACTCAGTGCTCATCACGATAAGTATACTCTTAATCCCCTTCACCTGTTTCACTCATCCCCCTATTGATCTCCCCTCTGGTAACCACCAGTTTCTTCTCTGTAGTTAAGGGTCTGTGGTTTTTTGTCTCTTTTTTCCTTTATTTGTTCACTTGTTTTGTTTCTTAAATTACACATATGAATGAAATATGATATTTGTCTTTCTCTGACTGACTTATTTCACTTAGTGTTATACCCTCTAGGTCCATCCATGTCGTGGCAAATGGCAAGGTCTCATTCCTTTTATGGCTGAGGAATATTCCATTCATATATTATATGTTATGTAATAGTCCATTGTATATGTTACATATATATCACATCTTCTTTATCCATTCATCTATGGATAGACACTTGGGCCGCTTCCATATCTTGGCTGTTGTCAATAATATTGCAAAAAACATAGGGGTGCATATATTTTTTTGAGTTAGTGTTTTCATTTTCTTGGGGTACACACCCAGTAGTGTGATTCCTGGATCATATAGTGTTCTATTTTTAATTTTTTGACAAACTTCCATACTGTTTTCCACAGTAGCTACATCAGTTTGTGTTCCCACCAACAGTGCATGAGGAGTCCATTTTCTCCACATCCCCGCCAACATTTGTTGTTTCTTGTTTTGTTTTGTTTTTTAACGTTTATTCTTTTTTTTTGAGACAGAGAGAGACAGAGCACGAACGGGGGAGGGTCCGAGAGAGAGAGGGAGACACAGAATCTGAAGCAGGCTCCAGGCTCTGAGCTGTCAGCACAGAGCCCGACGTGGGGCTTGAACTCACAAACCACAAGATCATGGCCTGAGCCGAAGTCGGACGCTTAACCGACCGAGCCACCCAGGCGCCCCTGTTGTTTCTTGTTTTTGATGTTAGCCATTCTGACAGGTGTGAGGTGGTATGTCCTTAGAGCTTTGATTTGCATTTCCCTGGTGATGAGTGATGTTGAACATCTCTTCATGTGTCTATTGGCCATCTGTATTTCTTATATTTATTAAACCAACAAATTTAAACTTTGCTTTTATTAACTGAAAAATTTCCTAGATCACATGAACCTGAAAAACATTTAGCATAGTTCCTACTATATTTTTGAGATTTAGAACTGCTCGAGTTATAAGTGCTTAATTTTAAGCCAGTTATATAGTGCTCTTTTACAAGTTAATTCTGGTAATACCATCTGGAGGTAGAAAAACACCATATTTGTAATGTAGAAAACAGAGTTTTTATAGCTTTCCATTAAAAATTGTTAGCTACGAATCAAGTATAGCAATATAAAACTCACTAGTATATAAGTTAAGTTTATCTACTTGGATGGCTAAAGCTTTTTACCAGTAGTATTTGTGGAGAAGGCACATGATTTGTATTTGCTCTTGACAAGTAATCTTATGGAAGCTGTGGAGCACTTTGTATTTTTTAAAAGGTCATTTTTCCTGCTCCTACCCCATTTAGTCTTAGGCAAGTGTGGCCATTGTTTTAGATACCCCCTGGGGTGTTTATATTGCAAAGGCAACAAACGTAAGATTTATATCTCGAAAGGACAGAGAAAGAATGTAAGTTCCTCCGAGAAGAACTTTGGTTTTTTAAGGTCAATAATTTACAAGCCTTATGAGAAAAATGGGGGAAGTTTTAGGATTGGTGAAAGCAATAGATAGACTTTGCATTGCCTCTAGAGCTGCATTTAAAAAAAATGTTTATATATTTTTGAGAAAGAGAGAGTGGGACAGAGGATCCCAAGCGGGCTCTGTGCTGACAGCAGAGAGCTTGATCAAAAGGGGGGGAAATTGTTAAAAAGAAAACCACAGGCCCAAAATGGCATCAATTAGGTTAAGGTCTCAATTCCGTAACCCAAAGGCTTAGTACCTAACCTTACTGCAGTTTCAACCCCCCAGGAGTGCAAGCTTTACGTAGTCAACATGAAAAGTTCCTGGTCAGCACTAGGAAATTTACTCATGGGCCCTTCCCATTCCCTTTAAGAAGGTAACTTTGCCTGAAACAATGGATTCTTTGCAAATAATTTTCTTTTTTCCATTTTCTGTCTACCTTTAAAAATCTTTGCTTTTCTGTAGCCTGTTGGAGCTCCCCTCTACTTCCTAGGTAGGATGCTACCCAATTCATGAATCAACTAATAAAGCCAATTAGACCATTAAAATGTCCTCAGTTGAATTTTTGTTATTTAACAGGGTATATAGTTTTATTTTAGCATAGGGGAGGAGACCTAAAAAAAAAATTCCTATCAGGCTTTGACTATCAGCTTCCACTTTCTGATCAATTTTTAACCATATAGCTACTTAAAAAATGTTTTTTTTTAAAATATCCTGTCAATTTTTAGCTGGGATGGATACTAAATGTTTCTGGCAGTATTAAACAACTTTATGGACCCTTCAAAGGGTCTTCAAAGAGGGTGCAAAGATTATTACCTTCTCAAGATCCAGAATCATTCTCAAAGATAGCCAAAAGAAAGAACTGACAGCCAGCATGTCCCAGGCAGGCAGAAAGCCAAGCCAAGCTCCCAGGACACAAAACAAGCTAGTAAGATTTTACTATTTTTTTCCTACTTTTTAGATACCTACAGTTTCCAGGACCACAGCTCTTAGACATAAAATAAACAGGTGTGCCAGAAGATGGTCTGCTTAATTGTTTGGATCTTAAGAAGGAAGAACTTATGTTGGATGCAGAGGTTTAATTTTTGGTCTAAGGACTAATTTCTGTTTTTTCATCTTGGAAAAAGGATTCTCTGAGGTTTGCTGTTACATTCTTTTGTATCTACTTTTTAATTTTAATAAGACAATTCTTTAGGATGAGAGCTCTCTAAAATTTTTCAAATACAGTAGTTTTTCTAATTTAGAAGATCTGTTGTCTGGCCACTGATGAGTAGGATCTATTCATCTCAGTAGTGAGTCAAGCTTAAGCCTTCTTATGCCTTAACCAAGGACACAAGAGGCATCCCACAAGACAGTGTAAAATATGCAGCTCTCACAAAGATCTAGAGAGTTCATTTCCAAAGATAGACTGTGAAAGCAAAGTTTTGGATCTGGACCCTTGGTCTAAACTCCCCTTCTCTGGGGCACCTGGGTGGCTCAGTTGGTTGAGCTTCTGACTTCGGCTCAGGTCATGATCTCATGGTCTGTGAGTTCGAGCCCCGCGTCAGGCTCTTTGCTGACAGCTCGGAGCCTGGAGCCTTCTTCGGATTCTGTGTCTCCCTCTCTCTCTGACCCTCCCCCATTCATGCTCTGTCTCTCTCTGTTTCAAAAATAAACATTAAAAAAATTTTTTTAAATAAAATAAAATAAAATAAACTCCCCTTCTCAAAGCCCAGCCCCATCTCCTTGAATCCTAAAACTCCAACTTCCCCAGGGAAAAAAACATTTTAACAACCAGCTGCCTGTTACAATTTCCCTTTCCTGACAATATTTGCAGAGCACTTCTGCCTGACCTCTAATCCTAGGGAAAACAACTTACTTAGGTAAATACTGAATGTCAGCAAGTGAACTGAGCAAAAGCACCCAGGAAGAGCAACAGGGCTTTGCTCTTATTATTCGACTCCTCCCACTTTCTAGGGCTCTGTAATCAAGTTCTGCCAGTTGCAGGCATTCCTGTGCCATGTCCTTTGTGGATGTATCCTGGCAAAGAATTCATGTCCCCAGGACAGCAGCAGATCTTTTAAATTATAAAGCCCCTAGGGGCACCTGGGTGGCTCAGGCAGTTAAGCTTCCAACTCTTGATTTCGGCTCAGGTCATGATCTCACGGTTCCTGAGATCAAGCCCCACGTCGGGCTCTGTGCTGAAAAATGAAGAGCCTGCTCGGTGTTCTCTCTCTCTCTCCCTCTCTTTATATCTCTCCCCTGCTCTCTCTCTCTCTCAAAATAAATTTTTAAAAAACATTAAAAAAATAAAAATAAAACCCCTTAACCTATGCTCTGGGAGGATCCTACCAAATTTACAGAAAAATTAGAAAGATTAGTGGCTATTTACAACCCCACTCACACGGGCCTAGACTGGCTATTAAGGACTGTTCTTCCCACCCATGATTATATTGATGTGGGAAAGAAAGGCAAAAGAAAACAATTAAATTTCCTTACAATTTACAGTCCACTGACAAGTCCTTGAGACAGGCAAAGTGACCTTCCTCTAGGAAGTCAGCTGCCTGGATGATGACACTTCGCTGAGGGCAAAAGGCACTCTTAGCCAACCCCCCAGGATCCTGTAAATCTACTTAAACGTGTAAAAACTCTTTTTGAAATGCCTTTATCTCTACCCCCCAAGATATATGTTGGCAATTATACTCTAAGCATATGGCCCCCTGAAAGATATCTAAAGGGTCTCATAACTAAGGTTTTATTAGACAGTAATAAATGGCCCTTTCCTAACCATAGCTAGCCCCCTCGAGGTCCTGGAAACCTTGCTTCCAAAATTCCTTAGAGACTTACATTTTCCCTAACCCCCTGGTATAATCAGTCACCCGTCACAACCCCAGTGCAGCTCTTTCTGCCCACCATCCTGTCCCCATGTTTTAATAAAACCACCTTCTCACATCGAAGATGTCTCAAAAATTCTATCTTGGTCATTGGCTATAATCCCCAACATTTCCACATCAATATGATGGTTATGAGACAAGCTAGATGGTCCCCTGGAGAATACCGCCCTCACTAAGGAAACAGATGGCCCTAGCTATTCCCAGCCCCTCCTGCACATGACCAGGAAACAGTTCAGTTGGAGGCTGATATCTAAGGCTTCATAGGAGCAATGTTCGAGGTGTTCCCCCTCAGAGTAAATTGGTCTGAGGTTGAACTATGTACTTAGTTGTTCTTTGAGCACATAATAGCTCTTCTTTGAGCTCTCCTTTGAGCACTCTACATAGTACTATGAACTATGTACTTAGCTCTTCTTTGAGCACATAAAAGCCTTTGTTGAATGTTCTGTACATACTTTTCAAAGACAAACTGCATTAAATCCAGAAGCCCTGGAACATAGCAATCTTTTAATTTCTGCTTTAGTGGGAAATTTTCTCCCGGATGTTAAATAACAAATCCACCTGCTCTGTTGGTGAGGGCAACCACTAAGCATAATAATGGAGACAGCTACTTTAAAAAAAAATTTTTTTAATGTTTATTTTCTGAGAGAGAGAGTGTGTGTGTGCATGAGCAGGAGAGAGGCAGAGAGAGGGAGACACAGAACTCAAGCAGGCTCCAGGTTCCGAGCTGTCAGCACAGAGCCTGATGTGGGGCTCGAACTCACAAGCCATGAGATTGTGACCTGAGCCGACGTTGGACGCTTAACCCCTTAACCGACTGAGCCACCCAGCTGCCCCTGAAGGCAGCTACTTAATTCTTTGAAAATAGCTTGCAGGAAAGCAGGAGAAAAAGAACTGATAGCAACAATTCCTGCTTTGCAACCTGAATCTTTGGAAAGGCAAAAGCAGGACTCAGAGTAATTCAAGGCCCATTCAGATCTCCCCCTATTCACCTTCAGACAAGCACAGATATTGCAAGAATCCAGGTCACCAGAAGAGAAATTGTCCTGTATTAAGAAAGAGGAAAATTTAAGAAGCAATTTCCCTAAACCCTATCACCCTCAGAGAGTGTGCTTTTCTCCTGAGGGACAATTCCCCCTTGAATGACAGTGCCAGCCGGTCCTCAGTCACACCCCAGAGCCCACCATTAACCTTAAAATGAGGATCAGGAATTGGATTTCTTAATTGACACTCATGTGACTTTCTCTACCATCTGCTCCGAGGATTTATCTCTACCTGTCACCTCTGATTTTAATCAGGGGGTAATCAAACTAAGTAGGGAACTTGTATAGACTCCCTCATCCCCCTAAAGGCACTGGCTGAGTGAGACCATAAAGCCTCCAGATCTAAACTTGAATGGTTGCAAACAACCACTAACTACTTAGGACATGAGACATCTCAGGGCATCAGAAGCTTACTCCACAACACCATCCATCAATTTTGTCTATCTATCTCCCTGAAACAAATCAACGGTTATGTAAATTGAGGGGGGGGGGAGGCAGCTGACTATTGCAGCCAAAGGATTCCTAATTTTGTAGACCTTGTTAAACCTCTGTATGCCCTTCTCCCAGACACCAGCCAGAGCCCATTTCCTGGATTTCAGAGACATTAACCTCCTTTCAAGCCTGGAAACTAACATTGTCAACACCCCCAGCTCTTGGTTTACCTAATTTTAACAAACCTTTTCATCTATATTGCCATGAAAATAATGGCATTGCTGCAAGCATTCCAGGACAATCTTTTGCTCTCAGATACAACCAATAGCATATTTCTCATGCCAGTTAGGCCCTGTGGCATTGGCTTGACCCCCATGTTTATTTATTTGTGGTGACCACAGCTGCCACCTTGGTTGACAAAGCCAGTACTCTTACGTTAGGTTCCCCCATTCACCTGTGTGTTCCCCATGCTGTGTCTGCTCACTTACGAGTTCATAAAACACGGCACCTCTCTACACAGTGACAGACCACTTACAAACAAGCTCTTTTGACTAGCCCTCCCATCATCTCACATCATTGTAACACTTTAAATCCAGCTACCTTACTACCCCTCCCTGACAATGGAGAGCCCACGCTATTCCCGGTGATTGCCTTACAACTATAGAAATGGTCTCAAAGCCATGAGAGGATTTCTCAGACATCCCTTTAGACAACCCAGACTTAACTTCTAGTTTTTGATGGCTCCTGTTAATGACATTTATGGGGAAACATAACTAGTTATGCCATAGTTTCCCCATAGGAAACAATGGAGGCATGTTCTTTGCCCACTGTAAAGTCAGCCCAAGCAGCTGAACTCACAGCTCTTACTAGAGATTATAGTTTGACATAGGGAAAACTGCTACTATTTACACAGAGTCCAAGTATGCTGTTGGCACCATTTGGAAATCCTCTGGATTCTTCAATTCTGCAGGTACTCCCATTGCTAATGGGCATATAACTGCTGCCTACCACAAGCTCTTCATCTCCCTTTTAGAACTGTCAGTGTTCCTGAATGTAAATGGATTAAATGCGCCAACTAAAAGACATAGGGTATCAGAATGGATAAAAAAACAAGACCCATCTATTTGCTGTCTACAAGAGACTCATTTTAGATCTGAGGACACCTTTAGATTGAGAGTGAGGGGATGGAGAACTATTTATCATGCTCCTGGAAGCCAAAAGAAAGCTGGAGTAGCCATACTTATATCAGACAAACTAGACTTTAAATTAAAGGCTGTAACAAGAGATGAAGAAGGGCATTATATAATAATCACAGGGTCTATCCACCAGGAAGAGCTAACTATTATAAATGTCTATGCGCCAAATACCCGAGCCCCCAGATATATAAAACAATTACTCATAAACATAAGCAACCTTATTGATAAGAATGTGGTCATTGCAGGGGACTTTAACACCCCACTTACAGAAATGGATAGATCATCTAGACACACAGTCAATAAAGAAACAAGGGCCCTGAATGATACATTGGATCAGATGGACTTGACAGATATATTTAGAACTCTGCATCCCAAAGCAACAGAATATACTTTCTTCTCGAGTGCACATGGAACATTCTCCAAGATAGATCATATACTGGGTCACAAAACAGCCCTTCATAAGTTTACAAGAATTGAAATTATACCATGCATTCTTTCAGACCACAATGCTATGAAGCTTGAAATCAACCACAGGAAAAAGTCTGGAAAACCTCCAAAAGCATGGAGGTTAAAGAACACCCTACTAACGAATGAGTGGGTCAACCAGGCAATTAGAGAAGAAATTAAAATATACATGGAAACAAACGAAAATGAAAATACAACAATCCAAACGCTTTGGGATGCAGCGAAGGCAGTCCTGAGAGGAAAATACATTGCAATCCAGGCCTATCTCAAGAAACAAGAAAAATCCCAAATACAAAACCTAACAGCACACCTAAAGGAAATAGAAGCAGAACAGCAAAGGCAGCCTAAACCCAGCAGAAGAAGAGAAATAATAAAGATCAGAGCAGAAATAAACAATATAGAATCTAAAAAAACTGTAGAGCAGATCAACGAAACCAAGAGTTGGTTTTTTGAAAAAATAAACAAAATTGACAAACCTCTAGCCAGGCTTCTCAAAAAGAAAAGGGAGATGACCCAAATAGATAAAATCATGAATGAAAATGGAATGATTACAACCAATCCCTCAGAGATACAAACAATTATCAGGGAATACTATGAAAAATTATATGCCAGCAAATTGGACAACCTGGAAGAAATGGACAAATTTCTAAACACCCACACTCTTCCAAAACTCAATCAGGAGGAAATAGAAAGCTTGAACAGACCCATAACCAGCGAAGAAATTGAATCGGTTATCAAAAATCTCCCAACAAATAAGAGTCCAGGACCAGATGGCTTCCCAGGGGAGTTCTACCAGACATTTAAAGCAGAGATAATACCTATCCTTCTCAAGCTATTCCAAGAAATAGAAAGGGAAGGAAAACTTCCAGACTCATTCTATGAAGCCAGTATTACTTTGATTCCTAAACCAGACAGAGACCCAGTAAAAAAAGAGAACTACAGGCCAATATCCCTGATGAATATGGATGCAAAAATTCTTAATAAGATACTAGCAAATCGAATTCAACAGCATATAAAAAGAATTATTCACCATGATCAAGTGGGATTCATTCCTGGGATGCAGGGCTGGTTCAACATTCGCAAATCGATCAACGTGATACATCACATTAACAAAAAAAAAGAGAAGAACCATATGATCCTGTCAATCGATGCAGAAAAGGCCTTTGACAAAATCCAGCACCCTTTCTTAATAAAAACCCTTGAGAAAGTCGGGATAGAAGGAACATACTTAAAGATCATAAAGGCCATTTATGAAAAGCCCACAGCTAACATCATCCTCAACGGGGAAAAACTGAGAGCTTTTTCCCTGAGATCAGGAACACGACAGGGATGCCCACTCTCACCGCTGTTGTTTAATATAGTGCTGGAAGTTCTAGCATCAGCAATCAGACAACAAAAGGAAATCAAAGGCATCAAAATTGGCAAAGACGAAGTCAAGCTTTCGCTTTTTGCAGATGACATGATATTATACATGGAAAATCCGATAGACTCCACCAAAAGTCTGCTAGAACTGATACATGAATTCAGCAAAGTTGCAGGATACAAAATCAATGTGCAGAAATCAGTTGCATTCTTATACACTAACAATGAAGCAACAGAAAGACAAATGAAGAAACTGATCCCATTCACAATTGCACCAAGAAGCATAAAATACCTAGGAATAAATCTAACCAAAGATGTAAAAGATCTGTATGCTGAAAACTATAGAAAGCTTATGCAGGTAATTGAAGAAGATATAAAGAAATGGAAAGACATTCCCTGCTCATGGATTGGAAGAATAAATATTGTCAAAATGTCAATACTACCCAAAGCTATCTACACATTCAATGCAATCCCAATCAAAATTGCACCAGCATTCTTCTCGAAACTAGAACAAGCAATCCTAAAATTCATATGGAACCACAAAAGGCCCCGAATAGCCAAAGTAATTTTGAAGAAGAAGACCAAAGCAGGAGGCATCACAATCCCAGACTTTAGCCTCTACTACAAAGCTGTCATCATCAAGTCAGCATGGTATTGGCATAAAAACAGACACATAGACCAATGGAATAGAATAGAAACCCCAGAACTAGACCCACAAACGTATGGCGAACTCATCTTTGACAAAGCAGGAAAGAACATCCAATGGAAAAAAGACAGTCTCTTTAACAAATGGTGCTGGGAGAACTGGACAGCAACATGCAGAAGGTTGAAACTAGACCACTTTCTCACACCATTCACAAAAATAAACTCAAAATGGATAAAGGACCTGAATGTGAGACAGGATACCATCAAAACCTTAGAGGAGAAAGCAGGAAAAGACCTCTCTGACCTCAGCCGTAGCAATCTCTTACTCGGCACATCCCCAAAGGCAAGGGAATTAAAAGCAAAAGTGAATTACTGGGACCTTATGAAGATAAAAGGCTTCTGCACAGCAAAGGAAACAACCAACAAAACTAAAAGGCAACCAACGGAATGGGAAAAGATATTTGCAAATGACACATCGGACAAAGGGCTAGTATCCAAAATCTATAAAGAGCTCATCAAACTCCACACCCGAAAAACAAATAACCCAGTGAAGAAATGGGCAGAAAACATGAATAGACACTTCTCTAAAGAAGACATCCGGATGGCCAACAGGCACATGAAAAGATGTTCAACGTCGCTCCTTATCAGGGAAATACAAATCAAAACCACACTCAGATATCACCTCACGCCAGTCAGAGTGGCCAAAATGAAGAAATCAGGAGACTATAGATGCTGGAGAGGATGTGGAGAAACAGGAACCCTCTTGCACTGTTGGTGGGAATGCAAATTGGTGCAGCCGCTCTGGAAAGCAGTGTGGAGGTTCCTCAGAAAATTAAAAATAGACCTACCCTATGACCCAGCAATAGCACTGCTGGGAATTTATCCAAGGGATACAGGAGTACTGATGCATAGGGGCACCTGTACCCCAATGTTTATAGCGGCACTCTCAACAATAGCCAAATTATGGAAAGAGCCTAAATGTCCATCAACTGATGAATGGATAAAGAAATTGTGGTTTATATACACAATGGAATACTACGTGGCAATGAGAAAAAATGAAATATGGCCTTTTGTAGCAACATGGATGGAACTGGAGAGTGTGATGCTAAGTGAAATAAGCCATACAGAGAAAGACAGATACCATATGGTTTCACTCTTATGTGGATCCTGAGAAACATAACAGAAACCCATGGGGGAGGGGAAGGAAAAAAAAAAAAAAAAAAAAGAGGTTAGAGTGGGAGAGAGCCAAAGCATAAGAGACTGTTAAAAACTGAGAACAAATTGAGGGTTGATGGGGGATGGGAGGGAGGGCAGGGTGGGAGGGAGGGCAGGGTGGGTGATGGGTATTGAGGAGGGCACCTTTTGGGATGAGCACTGGGTGTTGTATGGAAACCAATTTGACAGTAAATTTCATATATTAAAAAATAAAAAATAAAAAAAAATTAAAAAAAAAAAAAAAAAAGAACTGTCAGTGTTCACTGTTCAGCCCCTATTAAGAAAACTGATGCTATATCTTTCGGAAATGATAGGACTGACAGAGCTACTAAATATGCAGCCCCCAAACAGACCTTTTTATCCTTTCTCCCCCCAATTTTAAAACCCGCCTTTATTCCTGACTGCCAGAACCAAGTTTTACAGCTGCCCAAACCAGACTATAGGCTTCCTAGAACAACTATAGTAGTCTGCAATCTTACAGATTGACAGGAACTCATGGATCATGGAAATGTATGAAAGTTCACTTTACCGATGGCAAAAGTCATGGAATACTCCAGGTCCTGGAAATTACAGGTCCTGGAGTTGGTTCAACTCCAACCTTGTCTGTAAACCACACTGGTCTTTCTACTTTATGTGGCAACAAAGTATGTAAAGCGTTCCCACCTAAATGGTCAGAATGATGTGAACTTGAATACTTGGCCTCTTCTGTCACTGAATACTCCACCCTAAATGCCAGGCAAATTACAAACGTGGGCTCCTCTGTTCTTAAACGCGTGCTATGTAAATGTATCACTCGGGAAGTCAAAAAATCTGCTTGTACATCACAACTCCAAGGTTTTTTTATCAGCATTGAGGGTCGTATTTCCAAACTTTGGAGGTTATGAATTGGGAAAAGCAATCCGAAATCTCTCTGTGGTAATGGAACAAGAGTTTGATATCACTATGCAAACTTTGAAAATACTCGAGTCAGAAGTTAACAGCTTAGCCTGCATGGCACTCCAAAACCAATGTACCCTAGATACACTGCCCAGCAAGGAGAAGTTTGTGCAATCATCAGTGAAAAATGCTACTTCCATGTAAATCAAACACTGCAAATAGTATCTAGCTTATATCTGTTAAAAGAAAGGATTAATATTTTTCATCAGGTAAATGAAGTTCAGACATTTTGTTGCACCTACCTATTTCCAGAATTGGGGAACTGGTTTAATGTTGTATGGGACATGTGCTTTGATTTGTTCTTTTCTGTTTGCTCCTCATTCTACTCTCTGTTTTTCTCTCCCTTTGCAGATCTCTTGGCTCCTAACCCATTTTCTCTTTCCACAGTCACCAGCTTAGCTTTTAATATGAAAAAATTTCAGGGAAGTTTCAGAGGAGAGAACTGTAAGGATTCAGAACAGTGGCCCCAAGATGTACCATTTGGCATGCAGATTATTTCAAGATGAAAACAATTGTTGGGAAGGAAAAATTTTCCTCTCCCATTCAAGATTCATCTAACTGGTCTAAGAATTAAATTGACATGAGATAGATTAACAGGACAGAATCCAATTTAATTATGAATGTACAGGAAATCCACATAAACATGAGAGATTCCAAAGACAGTCAGGAAAGTGGGGATATATATGTCATCCTGAACAATGGAGATGAAAGTAGGGGTTTGAGACTTCAAAGGGAAGTAAAGAAAATCCCAGGAAGATGAAAAAGATAAATTTTCAGTAAGTAAATGTTTGCAGGGCCATATAGAAACAATGAGATATAGAGAAATTTTAACAAACTTGGTTCCTCCCTGTCCACCAACATAGTTCATATTATACTGTAGTTATCTGCGGTGATTGCTCCCTTTCTGGACCAGGTCCTCTATTTGAATTCTTTTAGGCAGCCAAGGGGAAAGTCAAAGTTTCTTCCTGAACCGTTTGGGCCTTGATTGTTTTTTTTGTTTTTTTTTTTAATTTTTTTTTTCAACGTTTTTTATTTATTTTTGGGACAGAGAGAGACAGAGCATGAACGGGGAAGGGTCAGAGAGAGAGGGAGACACAGAATCGGAAACAGGCTCCAGGCTCCGAGCCATCAGCCCAGAGCCTGACGCGGGGCTCGAACTCACGGACCGCGACGAACTCACGGACCGCGAGATCGTGACCTGGCTGAAGTCGGACGCTTAACTGACTGCGCCACCCAGGCGCCCCTGGCCTTGATTGTTTTTGGCTCAAAATAATGCTCATGCTTAAGCATCACATCCTGTGGTGGCCTACCCATCATAGCAAATAAGAGTAAATCTAGGAAAATGGGGATAGGATACCTTAGAATGTAGCCTAAAATCTTTATTGGAAGAGTAACCTTTGAGCGAGGAAAAATTGTTGGCTTAAGAATTATTCAAATTGGCTCTCTTATGTGACAGATGATTGCCTTGTAAAATAATGATAGAGCATTACTCTTAGATACAACACACATAACTTTCTGAATTGATAAACTAATCTAACCAATGTACATTTTAGAAAAAACTTATAATGCTTGTGTTGGGGCTCAGGGCAGGCTACCCCAAAATATGCCACTTTGGCATCTTGATTATTTTGAGTTAAAGTTACTTAAGAAACAGCCAGTGCAAAAAGGAGACCCTGACACTCCTTTGTCTCCAGAAAGCAAGAAATTAATCTCCCATGTGAAAGGTACCCTCCCTGTACCAGGAGGTAGAGAGACATCCTTATCATCAGAGAGAGAGAATTCAGGGTGAAGAAGCCTTTATAAACAAACCTTCTTACTTTTACTAACTTACTGCCCCAGTCCAAATTCTGTTTCGAAATTCTTACTAGTTAAAGTTCCCAAACATAAGTTTTCTTTATCCTGTCAACTCCTCACTAATTTATTGTTTCTTTGTATAAAACAAGCTGCCAGCCTTGGTCGTATCTGTAGGACCTCTGTACCTACAAATTAACTTTGATTCTTTCCTGTTATCTGTCTTATGTCAATTTAATTCTTAGACCAGCCAGAAGGATCTTGAAGTTAGAGGAAAATTTTCCCTCCCCAACACTTGCTTTATATACTTTATAGTTTACAAGTCCCTTCATCTGTTGTCTCATTTCATCCTCACAATACCTCAGTACTGATATCAGCCCATTTCAGCTAAGGACGCGGAAGCTCACAGATGCAGAAATATTCTTCCAGGTTGCACTCTGGCGAGGGAGGATTTAGGTCCTGGCCCACAGGTGCCAGGGTTGTGCCCAACTAATTAGATCTCTTGATAAGCCTTTTGGATTATCTGGGAGCTTTACGAAAAAAACAAAACCAACAGCAAAATACCTTCTTATCTTCAGCAGCTGCCCTGCACTGGTCTCATCAGAGACACCAAACTCATCAGAGTTGGGTGGTCTTCTTATGCTGACCCTTCATATACTTCTTTAGGGAATTCATTTCTCTGGCATTGTGAACTGCTCTCTTCAATACCAGTCTTATTTCTACTATCCTGTATTCCTGTAAAAAGAAAAAGAAATGATTACTTTTGGATTTCTGAAGATTTTTTTTACAGGGAGGCTTCCTCTTCTGATTAAAAAAAAAAAAAGACGTATGAATAAAATAATTCCCCAAGTGAAATAAGAAGTTTTAATAAAACCAATAAAAATAGCTATGGTTTACTAAGTGCCTACCTTAAACCTTTAGACTATAAGCTCCATTGGGATAGGTATCCATTTGTCCCCAGTACCCAGAACAACACCAGGCACAGAGTAGGTGTTCAACAAATATCAGTATGTGTAATAAATTGATGCCAGGCACAATGTAAAGAGCTTTCCATGCACATCTCATTGATTTCCAACTTCTTCCCTACCTCCTACAGTATACACACAAACCTACAACTTAATGAAATAGGTATCTTTATCCCAGATGAAGAGATTGATATTGAGAGATTGAGTAATTTATTAGAGGATACATGGCTGATAAGCAAATGGTCTCTCTAACTCCAAAACTTCTCTTAATTAGGGTTCTAGGAATACAACAAAGTTGGAATGGCTTAGCTCATAATGTCCCATCACCAAGGTAATATCTCAGTGGGCTGATCCAAACCAGTGGACTTCAAATAGGCTTTGGGTTGCTGTACATTAAAGGTAATTTATAATAACATACCTGTAGAAACAGGAGTATATTTTCTACATCTATGCAGTTGATTCTTGTTTTTGCAGTTATGTTTATAGTTATGTTTATAGTTATGTTCTATAAAGTGGCCCCAAGTATTGAATTAGCAAATACTCAGTCAATTGCTCTTAGGGGAAATACAGGGATAGGTCCTTGTGAGTCTCTGGTAATAAGATTTTTGTCAACCAATCAATATATAACCTTATTTCATGTATGTATCTGTATGTATAATTATTTAATACATACTGTTGATTCATTAACATTGAATTCACAACCAACAGCACTATACATGCTTGAACAAAGCTTATCTAACACACATAAGGCACATTACAGCCTTCTTGCTGCTTAGGAGCACTAGCCAGCACTTTAGCACTATACTTGGGGAACATTCTAAAAAAAAAGAAAAACAAACAAACAAAAAACCCTAGTAATACTAAACAGATCAGGAAAAGGACACTTGTTTATAGGATGAAAGCTGAATCAAGAAGGCGGAATGTCCCCTTGTTTGACCTTAGCTGGGAATATGCACATCAAGGAGACTCAGATTTTTGCTACTCTGTGCATTTCTGGGAATGACTATTAAAATGCCACAAGTATTGATTTTGAGATAACAAATAAGTGTTTATGAGTAGGCAAATTTGCAAAGGTGGAATTCATGAATAATGAGGATGTACTGTATATACATGCTTAATATTTTCAAAGTCCTTTATTTTTTATTTTTGGGTTTTTTTTCCCTATTTGTATTTATTTATTTCAAAGTTTTATTTAAATTCTAGTTAGTTAACATATAGTGTAATATTGGTTTCAGGAGTAGAATTTAGTGATTCATCGCTTACATATAACACCCAGTACTCCATAACAAGTGCCCTCCTTAATACCCATCACCCACCCACCAACCCTTGGTTTGTTCTCTATCACTAAGAGTCTTTTATTGTTTGTTTCCCTCTCTCTCTCTCTCTGTTTTTCTTTTCCCTTCCCATATGTTAATCTGTTTTATTTCTTAAATTCCACATATGAGTGAAGTCATATGGTATTTGTCTTTCTCTGCCTGTCTCGTTTCAATGAGCATAGTACACTCAAGCTCCATCCATGTCATTGCAAATGGCAAAATTTCATTCTTTTTGATGGCTGAGTAATATTTCATTATAAATATATATACCACATCTTTATCCATTCATCAGTTGATGGACATTTGGGCTGTTTCCATAGTTTGGCTATTGTTGGTAATAAGGCTATAAGTATCGAGGTACACACACGTGTGTGTGTGTGTGTGTGTGTGTGTGTGTTTTGATTTTTAAAAAGTAATCTCTACACCCAACAAGGGGCTCAAACTTCCAAACTGAGACCAAGAGTCACATGCTCCACCAACTGAGTCAGCGAGGTGCCACTCAAAGCTCTTTAAAAAGTCATATGTTTTTTTTAATTTTTAAAAAATTTTTATTTATTTTTGAGAGAGAGAGACACACACACACACACAGCACAAGAGGGGGAGGGGCAGAGAGAGAGGTAAACACAGAATTTGAAGCAGGCTCCAGGCTCTGAGCTGTCAGTGCACAGCCTGATGCGGGGCTCAAACTCACAAACCGTGAGATCATGACCTGAGCTGAAGTTGGATGTTTAACCAACTGAGTCACCCAGGTGCCCCTAAAAAGTCATATGTTATACACCTTATTTATCTCCACTTAAGAGACTGTAAAACTGGGTGAAGTAACCATAGAAACCATCCTGTTACTATGTCATACACAGAGTCAGTTTCATAGGCATGTGACCTCTGCACTAACACAAGGCCCCCATGTTCAAAAGGGCCCATGAATTTTCAACAGGGCCCTGCAATTTCATTTTTCACTGGGCCCCACAAATTATGTAGCTGGTTCTGGCTGCATGGCAAGTAAACAGATTAATAACTGGAGGGACAAACAAACAAACCCAAATGAAAAAATATTGTACATCCAGCTGAACAAATCCCTTATTTCATTGTGCCTGATATATTAAAGTTACCATTTATTGAGGATTGGCTATATTAGGCTCTTGTATGTATTAAGTTATTTAATCCTTATGACACTCTGTGAGTTGGGTATTATTTCCACTTAACATACAAGGAGAGGCACCTGGAGACTCAGGGGTTAAGCTTCCAACTCTTGATTTCTGCTCAGGTCACGATCTCACGGGTTCGTGAATTCTAGCCCCACATCTGGCTCTGCACTGACAGCACGGAGCCTACTTGGGATCTCTCTCCCTCTCTGCCCCTCCTCTGCTCACTCTATCTCTCTCTCCCAAGATAAATAAATAAACATTAAAAAACTAAAAACAAAAAACAAAAAGCAAAACAAGGAAACTGAGGGCCCAGAGAAGGTAACTTAACTGCAGTCATACAGTTAGAGTAGCTTGAATAGGGACCAAATCGGACTCAAAAATTCATGCTCTTGCTGTTAGACTCTTACTGTGTCTAATTTTAGTTGGCTCCAGTTTCCAGGTAATTTGTAATGAGAGTTTAAATTTTGTGATCTCCTCAGTGAGCTTTTAACTAACATGTCTAGATTTCATTTGCAGTAAACATATGTAATGGGCTTTTAACAGAATATAAATTTAGCTCGAAAGTACGTAAGAGACAATTACCTTGTTTTCTTTTCTTTTTCTTTAGTCATGTCCCAATTTGATTTCATTTGTACATCTCCTAGGCAGGATAAACAATCAAAGTGTTAGAGGAGATATAATTTAAAAAGTTTAAATTCTGATCACCCTCACTTTCTCTGAAATTAATGTTCAGTTAATTCAAGTTGAAAATACTAAACACCTCTAAGTAGTCCATTGACAAACTTAGTTAATACTTTAAATATTTTAAACTTCTTTCATAAATTTAACATATTTGATTTTTTAAGTACTTCACATGCCTGAAAAGACAAATTTATAGCCCTAACAAGCAAATTCTTCGTAAATACTTAACAACACTTTATGTTTTTAAGTTCATGTCCTGCCATAGCCAATTTAATGTCTTTTTTCTGTACTTTTTAAAATAAATATTGATTTATTTTGAGAGTAGGAGAAAGAGAGAGAGAGAATGAGCAGGAAAGGGGCAGAGGGAGAAGGAGAGAGAGAAAATTTTTAGCACGTTCCATGCCCAGTGCAGAGCCTAACACAGGGCTGAATCTCACAACCCTGAGCTGAAATTAAGAGTCAGATGCTTGGGGCGCCTGGGTGGCACAGTCGGTTAAGCGTCCGACTTCAGCCAGGTCACGATCTCACGGTCCGTGAGTTCGAGCCCCGCGTCAGGCTCTGGGCTGATGGCTCGGAGCCTGGAGCCTGTTTCCGATTCTGTGTCTCCCTCTCTCTCTCTGCCCCTCCCCCGTTCATGCTCTGTCTCTCTCTGTCCCAAAAATAAATAAAAAACCGTTGAAAAAAAAAAAAAAAGAGTCAGATGCTTAACTGACTGAACCACCCAGGTGCCCCTGTACTTTTTTTTTTAATGTTTATTTATTCTTGAGAGAGAGAGACAGAGCACAAGCAGGGGAGGTGTAGAGAAGAGGGAGACACAGAATGTGAAGCAGGGTCCAGGCTCTGAGTTGTCAGCAAAGAACCTGACACAGGGCTCGAACCCATGAACCACGAGATTATGGCCTAAGCCAAAGTTGGACACTTAACCGACCGAGCCACCCAGGGCCCCATCCCTGCACTGTTTATTTTTTTTTTTTTTTAATTTTTTTTTCAACTTTTTTTTTTTTTTTTGGGGGGGGGGGGACAGAGAGAGACAGAGCATGAATGGGGGAGGGGCAGAGAGAGAGGGAGACACAGAATCTGAAACAGGTTCCAGGCTCCGAGCCATCAGCCCAGAGCCTGACGCGGGGCTCGAACTCACAGACCGAGAGATCGTGACCTGGCTGAAGTCAGACGCTTAACCGACTGCGCCACCCAGGCGCCCCTCCCCGCACTTTTTATAATAAAATCCCTTTAGATATTTATTGGGAAAGAAACATCCAAAATGTTAATTTCATTGTCTCTAGACAATGCTACCTTATGCTTTTCTGTATTTTCTTAATTGTCTACAATGACTATGTATTATTTTTATAATCAAAATAAACAATGAGAGTTCCTAAAAGCAAGAATCAATACATAGTATCAATTTCAAAAACAAAATATCTTTTCTTACTACAATCCTCTTTTTATGATTTTTTTTTTCTCCGAAGAAACATCAAAAAAACAAAAAGACCTTAGGAAACAATAATAAAAATGGAGTGAGATGTGGGGTCAGGGGCACAGTGGTGGTGGTATTTTACAGGAGGAGAAGAAAGAACTGGTAAAAACCTGATGGTGAATACTGGCTGCTAGGTCAAGCAGCAACTGATTGTATTTTTTCATTTGTTTCAGGATACTAAGAATCACTTGACGATTAGTTTGTCACCATAATGACCTCTAAAAACAGAACCAATGAAATCATTAAAAAACTTAAAGCTAGCAAAAAACATCTCCTGGAGGAGATAAACGAAAAGCGTGACTCCAACTGCTTTGTGGAAAGAAGCAATCAAGTCAGTTTATTGAGAGTTCAAAAGAGGCATTTCAGTGGTGCCTACCAGTCCTTTACTCACACCCAAATCAAAGAACCCGTTCCTGACAGTGGCAGGAGCTCCTGGGTCACACTGAGTCTCCTGGTTCACACCGAGAAAAAGCACTTTCCTGCAAAAAGTAAGTTGTTATGTATGGTAGGATTCCATCCCCAACTGACAGGAGGGATTTATAAATAAACTTGAGGAGAATTTCTGGGGTTGAGAGAGGTTCAGTAAGTATCGTTCTGGGACAGTTTAAAGGAGGTCTGTCTGAGGTGAAAAGCATCAGTAAACTAGGTTAGTGGATATAAGATCCGCTGTAGACCAGAGATTTTCTTTTTCTTGTGCTTCCAGAATCCTGAGCTCCACCTCTCGACTGACTCATTCCGTAGGCCCTCCTTTGGTCCTAGAATCCGTGTTTTCATCAGGCTAAGGGAATTTTGATGCTGAAGGCCCGAGAGCCATATTTTGAGAGAAGTTGTTATAGATAATTATAATAGCCCACAAAAGCTCCAGAGACTACCTATCTCACCAATTTGTTGCCTGTGCAAAAATTTCATGTACAAAATTGAGATACAGTGGAAGTGATTTTGATGACAAATATCAAACAAAAAGCCCTGATTAACAATAGTACAATGTGGAGGGAGGTTGGTGTGGGGGTTGATGGTGGTGGTAGTATTATTTCGCAGGAGGAGGAAGAGAAAGAGTAACCATTTTTGATTGTGAATACTTGTTTCCAAGTCAAGACAAGCATCTGATGGCATTTTTTTCATGTTTAAAAAAAAATAAAGTAGAGTGTAATTGTATTAAATACAAACAACACGCGATTAAGTTAGATCTGCAACAAGAAAAATCAGTATTTTGGAGATTTAACTTCTTTGATGAGGGGGTTGTGACTTTACATTTACCCCCATGCTCTTGGTAAGTGGTGTAAAGAGGGTGATACAGTGTGGCATTGAAAACTGACGTTCTTGGGGTACCTGGGTGGCTCAGCTGATTAAGCATCTGACTTCAGCTCAGGTCGTGATCTCGCGGTTCGTGGGTTCGAGCCCCGTGTCGGTCTCTGTGCTGACAGCTCAGAGCCTGGAGCCTGCTTCAGATTCTGTGTCTCCCTCTGTCTCTCTCTGCCCCTTCCCCACTTGTGCTCTCTCTCTCTCTCTCTCAAAAATAAATAAAAACATTAAAAAATAAAAAAAAAAAACCGAGATTCTCCATTGTGCTTTAAAGTTAATCTGTAACAGCCATGTGTTAATTTTACTCAAAAAATAACTCTTTACAAGGGCCTTTAGTGTTCCTAATTCTAAGTGGATCTGCATAATCTTTTATTCTGCTTGAATTACTCAGTACTAGGTGAGTTAAACCACATAGAACTGGTTAGGCTCACAAGCTTAATAGTGGAGGGTAATATCCACCTTCTATAACAAACACAGTTTACCATTTTACACGAATACACATGGTTTTCTAACAAATATAATTTCCATAACCAATATTAATGATACCAAAGTTATAAGCCAATAATTCTGGAACATTAAATCTTGCAGAAAAGCTCTTTGTTCTTTTAAATAAACAGGCTTAAGTAGAAATTCAGCATTATGATGACAAGATACAGAATAAGCATGGAGTTAATTGAAATGTTCTGGTAATTAGCATGTAAATGCATGCTTTTTCTTTTTTAGTCTAAACTATTCATTCTTAAATGGTGGTGTGGGAACCTCTGAGTATTCAGGTCTTTTTCAGGACCCCACAGGGTCAAAGTTTTCATGAGGATGCCGAGATATTATTTGCCTTTTTTACTCTCATGGGAATACATTGGAGTTTTCCAGAAGCAATGTGATGTGCAATCACATCATTCTTCTGACCATTAAATGGAATGTGGGCTTGTATTCTTAAGTTTTAATTTTTTTCCCTCAGTTTACATTTCTAATGTAAATATTGAGAGGTACAACACCCATGAACAAAACCTTGATAAAATCTTCAATAATTTGTAGGAATATAATGGATCTTGAGACCAAAAAGGTTGAGAAACACTTGTTTGAACAAATGGTAGGTAATTACTGACCCGGTGCTGTTTATTCTCAAGCTTATTAGAATTTTTTCCCATGGTTTTCTCATTAATCTCTAATTAAAAATCAAGGTCTTTGGCTTCAACTTTAATTTTCATCAAGGATAAATAAGAGATATTGGGGCTTATTTATTTTTTATTTCCACAAGTAGAAAGTGCATGGATATAGAGAAGGGCGCTAACATTTTTTTGAGTGTATACTTTATTCTGAATACTGTTAAGGTTTGAAAAGGTCAACAATAAGACCCTTCTGTTCCTGAGTTTATACCAATTGACAGATAGTTGGAGGTTAAAATGTTGGCTTTGTTACTGGAAAACTATTTATATTGGAGAAACTGGCTTAAAAGCAGTGAACGGTGAACTCACCCCAAGAGAGAACTTGCCCCATTCCAAACCAGAAGTTTGGCCCTGCCACACTAAACTGAGAACACAGATATATATCAGAGAGTACCCTCTCCCCCAGGAAGCCAACAGATGCAAAGAGAAAATCCTCATTTGTAAAATAAGGAGATGGGACATTACTTATAAAACATGATGAACATATTGCTGCAGTAAACCATTCACAAATATGTACTCAATTAAATGATAAACACCATTAACTGTAAAATAACATCCTTTTTAGATAAGATTACCTGCTTCTGATCAACTACACTTAGTTTTTAGGTGATCTCAACGCGACAGTTTGCTGGTCTTCAACCTGTTACAGGACTTAAAAATACCATCCTAATTCTGATGACTCCCACATTTCTATTTCTGGCCTTGACCTTTCTCCTGAGTTTGAAACGCATCCATGAGGACTTCCACCTCTACTTGATATCTCAAATTTACCATTGCCAAAAAGAATTCCTATCCTCCGCCCCCAAACATACATACTCACCCCTTCCCCCTCCTCATTTCAGAAAATGGTCAAAAATCTAGGAGTACGTCTGACACTCTTCTTTGTCCCACATTCCACATCCAATCTGTCTGGAAGTCCTATCAATTGTTCCTTCAAAATCAGTCCTGAATCTGACCACTATCACCCTGATTCAATCCATAATCATCTCTCTCCCAAAGTAGAGCCAGCCAGCTGTCCTCCCGCCTCTGTGCTTGCTGCCTCCCACACTTCTTTACACAACAGCCTGAGTGATCTTTTTAAAACATGTATTAGATACGTTATTCATTGCTCAAAACTGGTCTATGGTCTCACAGCACACTTAGGTGAAATCCACACACCTTCTCCTGTGCTTATAGGCTCTCAATGAACAAGCCCCTAATTATCTTTTCATCCTTATCTCTCCACTGTCCCTGGCCTCATTTCACTTAACTACCATGGCTTTCTTCCTGTTCCTGGTGCATAACATTCTGGTTCCCATCTCAGGGACTTGGCACATGCCATTCCCTCTGCCTGGAGTTCTCTCTCTTTCCCTCACTTTATTGAGATCTTTGTTCAAAATCCAATTAATCAGGAACCATCCTATATAAATAGAACTCTCCAATATCCTGGGGCACCTGGGTGGCTCAGTCAGTTAAGCTTCTGACTGTGGCTCAGGTCACAATATCCCAGTTCAGGAATTCGAGCCTCACATTAGGCTCTCTGCTGTCAACACAAGAGTCCGCTTTGGGTCCTCTGTCCCCCTCTCTCTCTACTCCTCCCCTGCTCATTCTCTCTCTCTCAAATTAAAAAAAAAAAAAAAAAAAAACACACTTTAAAAGAACTCTCCAATATCCTGCAATACCATACCTGGCTTTCTTTTCCTCCTAGGGTTAAGCAGAGATGATGTCTGTTTTTTCACTGCTTTGTCCATTCTATTCCAAGAATGGTGTCAGACATAAATTAGGCACATAGAAAATATTCATTTGGTAGTCGAATAAATATTAGGACATAGTATGTATTTTTCCAGAAGTCATGGTAAATCTTACCTCGTTCCTCTTGAGACCCGTAGTCGTGCTCTTGGGCAATGGCTCACAAACTTAGAGTCTCCCGGGGCACATTTGTTGCTGTAGAATAATCTTTAGAAATGGAAGAAGATAATAAGAAGGTACGTTTTGCTGGACCTATACAATAATTAAAAATTTTTAATGTTTTATTTTAATTTTGAGAGAGAGAGAGAGAGAGAGAGAGAGACAGAGCATGAGTGGGGGAGGGGCAGAGAGAGAGGGAGACACAGAATCTGAAGCAGACTCCGAGCTGTCAGCACAGAGCCTGACGTGATGCTCGAACCCATGAACCGCGACATCATGACCTGAGCTAAAGTCAGATGCTTAAGCGACTGAGCCACCCAGGCGCCCCAGGATGTATACAGTAAGAATTAGAAAGCACTTGGGGCGCCTGGGTGGCGCAGTCGGTTAAGCGTCCGACTTCAGCCAGGTCACGATCTCGCGGTCCGTGAGTTCGAGCCCCGCGTCAGGCTCTGGGCTGATGGCTCGGAGCCTGGAGCCTGTTTCCGATTCTGTGTCTCCCTCTCTCTCTGTCCCTCCCCCGTTCATGCTCTGTCTCTCTCTGTCCCAAAAATAAATTAAAAAAAAAAAAAAAAAAAAAGAATTAGAAAGCACTTTACTCTTTTCCTTTATACATACCTGTGTTAGAGGAAGAAACACATTCATTCAGCAAATTTTTAGGAGTATCTACTTTCTGTCAGGCACTACTCTACGTGCTTGGCAATACAGCGATAGAGAAAACCTCTGCCTTATAAAACTTAGATTTCAGTAGGTATTTGAGTGGATAGATGCACGTATTATAAGTGGGTAAGTGCTATGGGGAAACATAAAGCAGGAGGATGGGAAGTGCTAGGGAAGGGATGCATGGGCTCCCAGAGCATGGGGTTGGCATCCGGGGCACGTGGGACAACCCAGAACTCCTGGCTTCTTTGTTTCCCCTTTGTTTTTATTTTGTTATTCTTATTCTTATTATTTTCATCGTGCTAAATGTGCTTTTTAATCCCCATCACCTATTTGACCCATCCCCCACTCACCTCCCAGCTGGTAACCGTCAGTTTGTTCTTTACAGTGAAGAGTCTTTTTCTTGGTTTCTCTCTCTCTCAGAACTCCTGGCTTCTTGAGGTAGCCAAAGTAAACAGGGAAAAGGAACAGAATGAGATTGGTCTTAATGGTCTCAAGCGGTGGTCAGGCCATGAGTGTTAAGGATGAGAAGTGTTGGGGATTTTGCTAAGAGCACTTGGGACTTCTGGGGACTCCTCTTTGCTTCTATCAATAGTGAATGATAGACCAGGGAATGAGTTTTCTTAGCCAGAGATCTCCAAACTCTTTTCAGTCTTCTAGTTGGAGATGTGGAGGCCGAAAGAGGGACAGTCTTACGTAAACATACAAGCCTTCAAAACAGAAGATGCAGGTATTTTGGTTCAGGCTGTTATAACCAGTTACAACAGACAGGGTGGCTTAAACAGCAAACGTTCATTTCGCACAGTTCTGGAGGCTGGAAGCCTGATTTCGGGATGCCAGCACAGTGGGGTTCTTGACAAATGCCCTCTCTCTGGCTCACGGGGGGCTGTTTTCTTGCTGTGTTGTCACATGGCAGAAGGAGCTAGCTGGCTCTTTGATTTCTACTTCTAAGAGCGCTAATCCCATTTATGAGGACTCCACTCATGTGACTTAATTACCTCCCAAAGCCCCCATGTCTTGACTCCATCACATTGTGATTAGGGCTTCAACATAGGAATTTGGGCAGGAGGACAAAGACATTCAGTACATTGCATTTGGATTCAAGTTCTGCTTCTGCCATTGACTAGTCTCACGCTTTTAGTCACTTAGTGTTTCTAAGCCTTACTTTCTTTACCTGTGAAGCAGTACTCATCCTGTCTGCCCTCAGGGTTATTTTGGAACTATAAAATGTAGCATACGTGGTATAACAAATACTTCTGATTTTTTATTTTTCAGATAATGCCATATTTGGATAAAGTGCATCTCCAGAGACACACAGAAATACAACCTCTTTGATCCTTCTTCAATGTCTGTCTTATTTACAAACATTAATTATAAAAGAAACAAAAAATCATTAACCAGATCACCAAGAAAACATTTTATTGTCACATAAAACACATATATATTTTTAAAAATTTTTTAAATGTTTATTTCTGAAGGAGAGAGACAGAGCATGGGTGGGGGAGGGGCAGAGAGAGAGGAAGGCACAGAATCTGAAGCAGGCTCCAGGCTCCGAGCTGTCAGCACAGAGCCTGATGTGGGGCTTGAACTCACAGTCTGTGAGATCATGACCTGAGCAAAGCGGATGCCCAACCACCTGAGCCACCAAGCACTCCACATAAAACATATTTTTATTCATTCCATCCCATTATTTAGACTTAGATGTTTTGAAGAGGTTTTAAGTGATTAAAGATAGTTTCAAAGATGAAGATAGTTTACAGTGATCTTCTCTTTTAAATTTTTAGAAGTTTATTTATTATCCAAGTAATCTCTACACCTAACATGGGACTCAAACCCATGACCCAAGATCAAGAGTCGCATGCTCTTCCAACTGAGCCAGCCAGGTGCCCCTAACCTAAAATGTTTAAATAGTTTGTTTCTGAAATTAGTAGAATATGTTGACCAATTCTACTAATCAAGTTGAAGGCTAAAGTCAACGCTTGCTTCTATTGCTAAATTGCATTAACTTACTCTGTTAAAGCTACCATTTTGGTAATTTGAATAAGTACCTACTTGAGAAGGTAATATTAGGTACCTATAGAGAATTTGTCCTATTTCATTGCCCATCCCCAAAGTGGGCACAGCTAGAGTCATCTCGTGGCCAAATCCTATTTGGCTACTGTCACCTTTGTGTCATTATTTCCTGCATAGCAGACTAATTTTTAAATTTTAACCTGGCTTGTGTTCCTTGTGGTAGTTTGAGGTAACAGCCTCTTTTATTCTTTTTGGTAAGCCAAGCACTGCCTGGCTTCTTGGCATTTGTCTCTACATCAGTGAAATATTCGCCTTGTATTTGGTGGCCCTTTGCCTCCACAGAAAGCTCAGATTCATAAGCCAAGGCGTTTTAATATTGGAAGGGATATGGATCCTACCGGCCTAAATCCTACCTCAGCTGGGGCTACGCAAGGGCGCAGCAGACAGGATTCATTACCTCTGAGAGTGCAGTAAAAAGCCAGACTCAAAACTAATTTTTTGCTTCTCAAAAAGCAAACACCTAGTGTCACGAGCTATGAAGGGTTAGCCTACCAAGCTTCATGAGCGTTGACAGAGGACAGAAGACTCCTGGCTCTGAGGCAAAAGACTCTATTACGCAGAGCACAGCAAGTAGCACAAGCCTCATGTTTAGGTTGGTCCCCCCTTGCGCTTCCCCACCCCCTTCAAGGCGATGGGAAACTGTTCAGATAATGCCACACACAGAGGTTTTGCCTCACACCCAAGGACCCCTGCGCTTAAGAAACCCAACCTTTATTATACTGCACGGTAAATGAACCTGCCCTCTGTTACAGTGAGAGACATTATTTCTGTCATCCAAGGTCCTTGACTACAAACATCCTTGAAGAGATACTCTAGAACAAAAGCTATCAGTGCCTCTGCTCCCAAGACATGCAGAAATGTGAGAGACCTATGGAGACTTATCTCCCAGCACCCAGCAGCCCAAATAAAGACCATCAGGTAAAACATTATTCCTTGGGTCTAATCTAAGATGAATCCTGGGGAATAAACACATAGTAAAGGAGTGTCAGGTTATGAATTATACAATTAACAACCTTTCTCACCTCATTCCTCTGTCATCCTGTCCTACCTTCTCTCCTAGGCACCTCTGGTTTTAAGGAATTATTAGTGGTTCTTTGCTTTATTCTGTTGTCCCTCCTTCACCTGATTCCTGGAATCACCACTGTCTCCTGGAAGCCATCCCTACCCCAGCCTCTTTCCCTATTAGGTGTTTCCACAGCCTCCTCGTCTATACACCCTCTATACAACAGCCAAGGGCTAAAACCAGAAACCGAAATGTCACAAGACCATATATATCTTGGACTCTGACCCTACCTGAAATCACAAGAAGTCCAGCCACCTCCTCTTCCCCCTCCCAGGAATGTTTCATATCTGTTGATGCACGTGTTCCCTAATAAACACGTGGGGACCAGCATTTTCCTCCCTTTATCCTCTGGCTCCCTGTAGAGCTGTCTGCAGATTCTCCCTCTCGCTCTCCCTCCCTCTCTTCCTCTCGAGAGAAGTCAAGAAGTTTCCAAGTCAAGGCCACTAATGTTTGTGCAGGAAGTCTTCCTGTGGCACCTCCAAGACTCCAGAAAAGACATTGGTATGGCCCACTATTGCTGTTGAAGCTGCTATTGGGGTTCAGAATGAGTTGTCCTAAGATGTGCCATTTTGGCACATAGATTATTCTGAGCTGAAAACCATCAAGGCCCAAAAGACTCAAGAAACTTTGACCCTCCCCCTAACTACCTGAAAGAATTTAGACAGATGACCTGCTCCAGGAAGAGAGCTATCACCATCAATAACTACTGTGTAATATGAACTAGGTTTGGAACAGGGAGGAACCTAGAAAAGTCTGCTACAATTCCTTTTTGTGTCTCATTATTTCTGTATGGCCCAATTCATCTTCCCGTGAATTGCTTTCCTTCTCTTTGAAGTCCCAGTCCCCCACCCCTTTCTCCTTAGTATAGGATGACATATATACCTCATTTTGCTGGTCTTTGGAATCTCTCATGTTTATGTGGATTCCCTGTACACACATAATTAAATTTGATATTCTCCTATTAATCTGTCTCATGTCAATTTGATTCTTAGACCAGCCAGAAGAATCTTGAAGGGTACAATAAAATTCTTGCCTCCCAACACTGCCAACATCCAATGCCTCTTCCCTGGAGAGGGTCTTGTAGGCCACAGTAAGGGAGCCACATCTCTTTTCTGGCACTGCAGATGCGTCCAAAGAGAGGGGCCAGGCAGAACCAGAAGCCAGGCAGCACCAACCAGGACTCTCAGCTAAATAAGACCTCGGAACAAGAAGGGTTGGATGGTGAACCCAGGGAATGAAGAGGTGTGGGTGGACAGGTTTGAGGACACTCAGTTATGAAAATATTGCCCAAACCTTCACTCTTCTTTCTACAGTGTGAACAACTCCACTTACAGTGCCAGAGGAGAAGCAGAGACTAGAGAATCCAAGGAAGTTTCCCTGGGGGTTTTAGTGGAAAATTTCTTTTAAATCATTCCTCTTTTACTGCAGGCACCTCTTCCTCATGCATAAGTTTGTGGAGCTGTTCTAGAGAAAAATATGAATGACAGATATCACACTGGAGTTAGAATCACCCAAAAAATGGGGGCACTTGAGTGGCTCAATTCGTTAACAGTCCAACTTCAGCTAAGGTCATGATCTCACGGTTCACGAGTTCAATCCCCGCATCAGACTCTCGGCTGTCAACGGGGAGCCTGCTTCAGTCTCTCGGTGCCCCTCCTCTGCTCGCTCTCTCACTCTCTCTCTCTCTCTCAAATGAATAACATTAAAACAAACAAAAAAAGAATCACCCAAAATTTGAGTCGTGGGACTCAACTCTCTTTTTGCCTTGAGCACAGGGTGAGTAATATCCTCTGATTTTCTATCTCAAGAACTGATTTCAAGGATGAACTGATGCATCCCCTTTTTAAATGTTATCTTCCCCTAAAATGAAACAAACTGAGCATCACATTTGTCACTCTATATTCACACAGGCCATTCAAAAGTGAGTCCTTCTTGCTTTAGAGACTTCACATTGGCTCCTCTCTGCCTGGGAAGTTCTTTCCCCATTCTTCTCAGATCTGGCCCCTTGTCACCTTCAGCAACTCAACTAGCATGCCGCCTCCTCAGAGGCGTCAACTAAAGTAGAAAGAACTCTGTTATGCAACTATATATTCCTAAGCAGGCAAAAATAAGTCATGGAACATGTTCTATAAGTTCGTGAAGTCCTTGCCCTTGCCTTACTACTCAAAGTGTGGTCCATAGGCCAGCAGCACCAGTAACATCTGGAAGTTTTTTGAAATACAAAATCTCAGGTGTAGGGGAGAAAAACTTTCCTTTCTTCCTTTCTAGGTACTTTGGCTGGCTTAATAATTAAATGATATATTAATCAATTATTAACAATATTTAGTAACATTAATAAACAATATTAATACTATTGATTTATTTACTAAATAGATTATTGTTTATCCACTAAATTATTTTTATTAAATAATTATTAAACTATGCATTAGATAATTGATATTATTAATCAGTTTATTATTAATAATTAATATAATTATGAATTAAGACAGGTTAACAGGAAACACATTTAATTTCATATGGGAGTTCACAAAAATATGAAACTCAAAGGAAGTGAGCGAAGCAGTCAGTGTGTATACCTTTATACCAGATACAAGAAATTTGTGAGGAATTGACAAGACAAGTCTGGGCTTGGGGTAGTAAATTGGTGAAGGAAAAACAAGTGCTGTTTATACAGCCTCTCTGTGCTGCATTCCCAGGCTCTGGTGATAAGGAGTTCTCTTTACTTCCTGGTACAGGAGGGTACCTTTCACACAGGAGACTGACTTCCTGCTTGCAGGGGGACACAGGGGGCTCAGAGTGTCCTTCCTGCACCACTGCTTTGTACGTCACTTGAATTCAAAATAACCCAAATAATCGATCTTGCAGAGTGGCATATTTTAGGGGGCGTGCCCTAGACCCCATCACCCCAGCTCTCCTGAAATGGAATCTGTCCTTTAACCAGATCCTCAGTTGACTTCTATATACATTAAAGTTTGAAAAGCACTGCAGTTTAAGGCACGCCCACAAATGCCTTTCTTGGAGTCACTCCACTTTTTAGCACCTGGTTCTCAACTTTGGCTGCACCTCAGAAGCATCTAGTGAGCTTTTCAAAAATTCATTTCCCTAGACCTTGATTCCAGCAGTTGTCGCTTAAATGACCTGGGTCATGGGAACTTTTTAAAAGCCCCTCTGCCAGGCAGGAATGAGAACCACCAGTGTAGCTGGGACTAAGTGAGACTTGCAGTTAAATTCAGGTGACAGGATCCTCTTTAGAGGCTGAATTCCAGACTAGAAGAAATCCCAGGCCTCAGGCATCATTCTGAAAAGTATAGGCCAGGGGGCAGCAAACCATTTTCTGTAAAAAGTTAAAAGGTATTTTAGTCTTTACATCCATGTGATCTCTGATGCAACTACCCAATTCTGTCACTGTAGAATGAACACAGACATTGGAAATGAGTGAGCGTGTAACTGTGTTTCAGTAAATCTTTATGGACACTGAAATCGAATTTCATATAATATTCACATATTATGAAATATTATTCTTTTTTTTTCAGCCATTTAAAAATCTAACTCATGCCATAATTGTATATCTAGCTAATCCAAATATCTGAGCCTCACTTATTTCACCAATGAAAAGTTTTCTCTCTACATTTAAAAATTTTTTTAATGTTTATTTATTTTTGAGAGAGAGAGAGAGAGAGAGAGAGAGAGAGAGAGACAGAGCATGAGTGGGGGAGGGGGAGAGAGAGAGGGAGACACAGAATCTGAAGCAGGCTCCAGGCTCTGAGCTGTCAGCACAGAGCCCGATGTGGGGCTCGAACTCACAAAACTGCTAGATCATGACCTGAGCCTAAGTCGGATGCTTAACCAACTGAGCCATCCAGACACACCTATAGTTTTTAAACTTTTAGATATTTCAATGACAATTCTAGACTCCTTACCTTCTATTCATAATAAATACCTCCAGTTGGGCCCAAGATAAGAAAGTCAGAAGAAGCGGATGAAAATGGATTTACATGTAGAATTCCACTATAGGGAGCTACTGATTTCAGAAAGTACCTGTTAAGATGGACTTGAAATTTGTTTGGTGACAGTACTGCATTGATGACCTTTGTTGTGGTGGTGAGGGTAGCCATGTGAGACACCCTCAGTCCAGAGAGGAGCCTTGAGAAGTGAGCCTGAAGGGAGATCTCTTGTGAACTTTGAAGATTGGGGAAAATTGCTGTTAGGGCTTGTTCTGTGGAGGGTTTGGGGACACAACTTTATAGGTTCAATCCTCTGTCTGATTCCAAAGGGTATATGCTTTCTAGCCAAATAAATTCCTGCCTTTTCTTCTGAATCCCCAACAAGAGTCCTTTCATTATAAAAGGACTAATAAATAGGCACTGAATTGTGGCTACCGATGAACGAACTGCAAGGCATGACCAACCCTCAGGGCTAATGACTCAAGATCATCTCTGGGGTTAAGGTTAAGGGGGTCCTGCTAAATTCAATGTGCTTCTTCCCCATCATGACGTTTTAAAACTGGGAATCAGGTCCAAAATGAACTCCAAAGTGCCAAGAAGGGCAAGAAGTCATAAACACCAAGGAAAGGAAGTTAAGTTTTGGACTTGGAGATGGTGGAGTTTTGTGGACTCACTGCCTACTATAGCAGTCAGATTCCTCAGTTTCGAGAAACAGAACCAACTTTGAATAATTTGAGCGGACAAGGAATTTATTAAATATGTTGGGTAGCTCGCACAAGCTGCAAGAAGTCCAGAGAACCAGGTTTCTGTAGAAACAATGCCCAAATTGGGCCACAAGGCACATGAAGACTCACTGCCTTTGGATACTGGATACTGCAGTACAATCGATGGCACCATTGCCTCATCTGGGTACAGAGGTCACCTCCCACAGCAGTGTGGCGTCCACAAGGCCTGAATTTCTTTACATCCATCCAGCTTCCAAGTCTGGGTTGGGTGCAACTTATTGGAGGAACTTAGGTCATGTAACTGTCATAGTTGTAAGAAAATTTGGGAAAGCAAGTGTGCATTTTCAGTTTCTAGGGTGAAAGATGGGCTATGCCTCATAAAGGTAAGAGATTTCACAAGTACAGGAAAAGTGGATGAAAAGAAAATGTTTACTGCAGTATATCTTTGTGTTATCCCCCAAATCAACATATATCCTTCTTGCCCTAAGAATGTCTTTTTAAAATTCTTCCATGAGATCAACCACCATCTGCTATGGACTGCCAGTGTCTCACCCCTTAGCATGAACGGGACATGTGCTGCCTGGAAAGCTCTCCAGACTCTGTAATGAGTCCCAGATTTCCTTCTCTTCTTCTTTTTTTCCTTCATTTCCCCAAGGGTCTCTTGGTGACAATAACTTCAGGGCGCCAATGTTCTCTCAATCAGGGTTTTTAAAGATACAAGCAATGGATACTGAATTTGGCTAATTTAAGGAAATGAACTTACCAAAGGATACTGGATGGTTCATAAAATCTCCAAGAAGGCTGAAAAAATCAAATTCATGCCACTGAACTAAAAGCATAAAGACCACTGCCACAGACCCTGCAGTGAACACTGTCAACCTTGCCAAACTGGACTCTAAATTTGCTGCTATACTGCCCACTGTCACCAGAACGGAGTCGGATCAGTCCTGGCCTCTTCACGTCCCTAGCATCATTTTAATCTAGGGTGGGTAAGAGTATCAGTGTCTTGGTGGCAAAGAAGGTCACTTTCCAAGTGACTGCTTGGCATTTTGGACCTCTATAGTGGGAAGCAGTCTCTGCATATTAAGGTGAGAGATACTCTACAGAAAGGAATTCACATGTGCGATGGCCAAAAAAAGATAGATGTCCATCCATATGAACCTGAAGACCCCTTCTCTCTTCTACTGCTTCCTTTAGTCACTGCCTATCCACTCAGTTTCAGAGCTCTTAATTTGTAATACCTGGAGAATGGCTTTTGAAAGATGTTAAACTCGTGCAGAGATCAAATTGGGAGGTACTGGGATATTTGGAAAAAAGTGCTGGAATGGAAGTCAGGGGATTGTAATTCTAAATGTATCCTACATTAGCTGTGAGCATTAATACAATTTGTTTAAATGACTTGGGCTTCAGAGCAATCCACAGAAAGGTCCTCCACGGAGGACATTAAACTTTTAACACTTTTTGTTTGCTCTTATATGCTATACGTGGTTCTCCATATTTATTATACTAAACTATTGACTTGAGAAATGTTATTTGAACCGGTTTTTAAAGATTATTTATTTTTTTTAATGTTTTTTTTTATTTTTTATTTTTTTGAGACAGAGACAGAGCATGAACGGGGGAGGGTCAGAGAGAGAGGGAGACACAGAATCTGAAGCAGGCTTCAGTCTCTGAGCTGTCAGCACAGAGCCCGACGCGGGGCTCGAACTCACGGACCGTGAGATCATGCCCTGAGCCGAAGTCGGACACTTAACCGACTGAGCCACCCAGGCACCCCGATTATTTATTTTTTTGATTTACATCCAAGTTAGTTAGCAAATAGTACAATAATGATTTTAGGAGTAGATTTGAGAAATTATACATTATCATTCCTATGTTTAACACCCAGTGCTCATCCCAACAATGTCTTCCTTAATGCCCCTTACAAATTTAGCCCATCCCCCCCCAGTGGGGGGGGGGAATAAAAAGGACAGTGAGATTTACTTATGCTTGAAAAGCTAAGCTCTAAAAAAGCACAGAACAGTCTCTGGAAATCCTTTCTAAGTTACTCAGATCCTGTAAATGAAATGTCACTTCACATCTGCTATGCTGAAGTATTCAATCAAAAGCATGAAAGGGGCAAGAAAGGGCAAATAAAAAAATTAAACTCTGAAGTAGGAGTGTAGCTCAAGTACGCAAAAAGACTTTTTTTTTTAATAGAGCTACATGCTACTTTTCATTTTTAATGTTTATTTATTTACTTTTGAGAGAGAGACAGTGGAGAGGGAGAGAGGGAGAGAGAATCCCAAGCAGGCTTCCCACTGTCAACACAGCCTGATGTGGGGCTCAAGTGGGACGCTTAACTGCCTGAGCCACTCAGGTGCTCCAAGACCCTTATGTTTAGTTTGGAAGAGGGATCTGGGAGAGGGAAAGGAAACACACAACAGCTATAGGCTGGAGGATTATGACCAAAAGGGGGTGGGAGATCGAGAGCAAGCAGCAAAGTGATCAAATGAACATTTAGTTGCATAATAATGAAAGAAAAGAGCTGGCATTGAGTCTTCTTTTTTAATTTAAAAAATGATACATATTCATCTGATTCTTACCAGAATAATAAAAGACAAAAGTTGGAATAAGAAAGGTTTCTTTTAGTAAGGAAAGTCACCATGTGCTTGGGCTGGGGTGTGGGAAGAAGAAAAGTCCTCTTTGCTTTTCACCTGGGGGCGGGCGTTCCTATAGGAACAAAAGATTTGCTTTTCCAGACCATAAGGGTTTATTCCTATTTTTCAGAATGTTTAACCTTTGAAAATCTTTGAATAGTATTAAATACATTTACAGGCTGGAGGAGAAAAATATGCATCTACAAAACAACAAACAAACAAACCCAACCAGCTAAAAGGTACACAGTATTAAATCTCCATTTTGGGACGCCTGGGTGGCTCAGTCCGTTGGGTGTCTGACTTTGACTCAGGTCATGATCTCACAGCTCGTTGAGTTCGAGCCCCGTGTAGGGCTCTGTGCTGACACCTCAGAGCCTGGAGCCTGATTTGGATTCTGTGTCTCCCTCTCTCTCTGCCCCTCCCCTGCTTGCACTCTGCTCTCTCTCAAAAATAAAAATTAAAAAAAAAAAAAAACAGAGATCTCCATTTCAAAGAGTAGATTGAAAGATAACATACCTGACTTGTCAGCTGCAGTCAGTTGGACTTACTGCCTCCATTTGCACATTTAAAAGATAAGTGAGAGTATATGATATTGCAAACCTCGTTTCAGGCCACAGAGAAGATGCAAAAAGAAAGTAGTTCTCACATGATCCGCAACCTCTAGATTTGAAAGACATGCACAAAGTAAGCCTAGTAAAAAGGAATGTGTGTTGAAGCACCTTGGTGGCTCAGTCGGTGAAGTGTCCTTAATCTTGATCTTGGCTCAGGTCATGATCTCATGGGTCACGGATTCCGGCCCCGCTTTGGGCTTTGCACAGAATGGAGCCTGCTTGCAATTCTGTCTTCCTCTCTCCCTGCCCCTCCTGCACTTGCGTTCCCTCAAAAATAAATGAATAAACTTTAAAAAAAGGTAAAAGGTAATGCATGTTGTCATCAGACTGGTTTTATAGAACTCTATTCCTCTTATATTATAGTGCTTCTCAACATAGTTTTGAAATTACTTTTGCACTTTATAAATTTTGAACTGAAGGCAAAGACCTTGTCTCATTCCTCTCTGTAGCCTATGGGCCTAGATTAGTGGGAAACACACAAGGAGGGGCTCAAGAACTGTTTGTGTAATCAATGAAACAAATAAATTGAGGAGTAAATGAAGAAAGTGGCTACCCAATTTGGAGGGAGGGGTCATGTCTGGCTGGGATGACCAGGCAAGGGAAAGTCATGTAAGCCGGGTCTTAAAGGATTTAAAGGTGAGATATGGACAAAGGGGGTGTGGGCAGAAGGGGTGGGAAATAGGCAGAAGAAATACAGAGGTGAAAGAGAGCTCCGAAGTCCGATTTTAGTGGAACCTCCCACTACATGTAGGAATTTCATCTCTCGTGATGCTGATGGGCTGTTAAGCTCCTCATGAAGCACCCTCTTTGGTTTCTTAGCTAGTCTAGTTCACTTTGGGCCATCTGCCCTAGAACTAGTTTCGATTCCTACATAAATAATTTCAAAATATTAAAGATTATGTAAAATCACCTAGTTTGTAGGAAGTCAATTTTTTTCTATGATAGGTACTTTTTCCAGTATTTGCTGATTGTATAATTTAGTAAAATTCAATAATGAGGTTTTGGTATGGTCATAACACCTAGTCAACTACATATAAAATTTAAAAAAAAATGTGGTTAAAATACACACTGTGGTTAAAATCTACCACTTCAATAACTTCTAAGTGTACAGTTTAGTGACATTATGTACATTCATTATGTATGATGGTGGGGACATTGCATACATCCCCACCAATCCATCCACAAAACTCTTTGCAGACACGATTTTTAAAACTTAAAAATATAAAATATCACTACATGCAAAAATAGATACATTTTTCACAAACCTATGTACATTTTAAACATGTGACAAAATTCAGATTGGATCTTAAACTTAGTTACTACCTAACCTTTGGGGCTTAGTATTTAATGGTGATTAGACACACCATTCGCCTCACACGTCAAAGTCTAAGATCAATATAAGAACCTATACATTTCTTTCTTAAAAAGAAGTAATTCAAAGTCCTGACAATTCAATTTTACAATCCCAGAAAAAAGAGATTTCTGACAGTATAAAAAACTAGATCTCCTTTCACCAGATAAATCCTATGGGAAATATAACAGGTGGTGAAGGATCAAACTTTAGCCACCACGGTAGCACTCACATCTTACCTGTGGGAACCACCCTTGCCAGAAGAAATGGTTTCGGTTCATCTCGTGGTTCTACTTAATGGGGAAGGTAAGAAGCAGTGATGTTTCCCAATCTCCTGCTAGGTCCCCAAAAATTAAAAAGAAGTACAAAGTGGAATCAGAACCCAGGGTTTCAGGATCCAAGCCCAGTTTTAGGAGAAATATCTTCTCCAATTATAATCTTCTATACCTTTATATAATGGCTTCTTCAGTTCAGACTCTTTTTTTTTTTTTAACGTTTATTTATTTTTGAGAGACAAAGACAGACAGAGCATGAGTAGAGAGGAACAGAGAGAAGGAGACACAGAATCTGAAGCAGGTTCCAGGCTCTGAGATGTCATCACAGAGCCCGACACAGGGCTCGAAGCCACGAACTGTGAGATCACGACCTGAGCTGAAGTTAGATGCTTAATTGACTGGATGTCCACCTGGGTGCCCCTAGTTCAGACTCTTAATCGGAACATTTCTTTCTCTCGGATGCTGCTCCCTGCAGCAGATTTGGTTTTGAAGCTACTTCTGGAGCAGCTGCCGAAGCTTGGGGAATAGTTTCAATGCATTCTGTGTTGTCACTTCTATAACTTCTTCTACTGAGATCCCCTTCACCTGGGCAATATATTCTGCTGAAATGGAAATGTTTTGGGGTTCATTTCGTACCTGAAACAGAACAAAGCAGACAGTGAATCAGACATGACACTCAAGGGAAGCAATCTTAGAGACCATAGATAGAGCAGAACAAAGTGAGTTGGTAAAAGCCAGTGAGGTTTTTTTTTGTTTTGTTTTGTTTTTTTCTTTTCTTAATGGCAGGGGAGGGGAGGCAAGGCTGGGGAGAAGGCCCTGAACCTCAGCTTAAAAGCTATAGCCACAACATTGGCCTGTACAATGTTGACTGTAAGTCGATGTCGTTCTTGAAAAGAGTCCTCGGGCATTAACACTGAGGCCCAGGGCCCAGCACATAAAGCAGTCTGCAGGTGGTGAACACTTGGTGACCTGCCTGTCTGATGAATTAACTGTGCTTTGGTCTGTTGTATAAGTGACTGGCTTGTAAAGGTCACTGCTCTGCTGCCTGGCCTCTTCACCTCACAGGTTTACTACAGTTGGATTCAAGAATTGCTATTGTGTGTCTGGAAGAATAAATAGATTACGTACTGGTATTTCACTGATTCTAAGATGTTCAATATCTCTGAAATTGATACTGGTTTTACTTACATTCGATGGCATGTCATAGCATAATTGTCAGTGATTTTTCTTTCTTAGTTGTTACAAAACAGTGGTGTATCTATAATCAGTAGCACTCAGATTTTACAAATTATATTATTATTATTATTATGTTTTCTACTCAAGTTGATAATACTCAGGGGAATAAGATAACTGTTAAAATTTAAAAAACAAACAAACCACCTTGATAATTAGCCTAAAAAAACAATGAAAAATATGCACCAAGATTTTTGCTCAAGGATGTTCATCATGTTGTTTATCATGCTGTGTTGGAAACAATGTAAATAACGATATCAAGTTACGGATATTATGGTATGTTCACATACTGGAAGATTACACAGTTATTAAACATGATGAGGAAAAGCATATTGACATACAGAGATGTTTACCAGATAAAGCAAGTTATGAAATTTGTTCAGGCTATTCTTATTTTTATGAAAAATATATATGTACCTATATGGATATTAAGAAGGCTGGAAGGACATAAAAACTAACATTTATTTAGTGCTTATTGTAGGCAAGATTTTGTTGTAAACTTTTCATAGGATTTCTCATTTATTCCTCAAAGTAACTCTATGAGATAGGTACTATTATTATCTGCTTTCTTAGCGTCACTTTTTTTTTTTGTAGATAAGAAGGAATCCTAAATGGCTGGTTTGTAGGCTGGTTGAGGTTTAAACCTGAGAAATCTGGTATCAGGGTTTATGCTCGTAGCCACTGCTCTCTAGTGATAACTTTTCAGTAGTACATGGTTCTATTTTCTTATTTATGATTTTCTGTGCTTTCTGATTTTCTAAACAAATGCACTTTACTTAACAAAAAGTATATCCAGCTACAAAATTCATTTATTCAACAAATATTTCTGAGTACCTGCTATGCACAAGGCTCTATGCCGGAAACCCAGAGTTTTTGTCACATCAGCTAGAGGCAAATATACACTGAGTTAGAACAGCATTTGAAATTCATTTCTGTTTAGGGGGAAAATGCTACGTTCTGTTCCTTCTAGTATACACTAACCAGGAAAGCAATTCTGTAACATCTTGTCCTATACCCAAACAAAAAAATAACTGGAGTTGTGATCATCTATTTCCTCATTCCTCTGTCTTCTATATTCTTTAAAGAGCCAACTTACACAGATATGTAACTAATTGGACTTTAATTAGCAAAAGTCACATTGCAATCGTAAATAATCATAGTTTATTAAAAATCACATCACTACTGCTCCCAAACTTCTGAGTCTTGAGTGCCGGTCCTCTGAACCTGGTAGGCACGGAGACACAGATCTGATGGGCAGTCAAGGGCACTCAGTAAGCCACACTGGGAGGTCAATGTAATAGGCGGTGTCCAAAGCAAACAGAGCAGATACTCTGGCTTCCTTTCAGTTATAATTTTAAAAGGTAGCAATACTTAAAATATGACATTTTGTGGCCTACAATAATAAAATGTACAGCAAAGATCACATCAATAAATCTATGATTACATCAACATTTGTACTGAAAGAAACAGAGCCTCATTGTAACACGCTAATTGATAGAAGAAAAAGAAACATTTCTTGAACATCTACTATAAACCAGGCGCTGCTGGACATTCATATACATTATTTCATTTAATACTCACTGTAATATTCTCAAGTATTTTATTACTATTTTGCCCACATTCTGTAAATGAGGACACACTTTCAAAGAGATTAAGCAACTGGCCCAAAGTCACACAGCTAGTGGGTAGCAGAGACAGGACTTGAATCCAGGTCTTTCTGACTCTAGATACTGAACTTTTTACTGTACTTGTCTGGCTCTCATTATTACATAAATTAAGACATGGCTGATATCCAATAATATGTGCTGGAGCACAAGAGCTATATAATTAATAAAATCTCTCAACCTAGCATTAAAATAGGATTCCACTGTATTTACACTGTAATGAGACACATGGCTAAACTGAAAACAGTTCAAAAGAAAGAGACAATCTAAATGTAGATTTTAGATAACCATTTACCTGTTTTTCTGGTCCTAGTGCAGGTGAATCTGTTTCTAAGCAAATTGAAGTTAAAGGCAACTGTTTCACAAGTTTCTGCTTCTTGGAGAAAAGAGAGAACCAGTTTAAAACATGAGCCATAAAGATAAAAAATGTGCACTAAACCCATATACCAATGCATCCTACTCTCCAGGAACCTAAAATTCATGCTTTCCTATTCAATCAATAATTGTTCACTGTGTTCTCATCCTTCTACTACCAACTGATAGATTTAAACAGAAACATTCATTGCCCCAAATTATCCAAAGCCTCCAGGGACCCGAGCAGTAGTAACCAGTAGCCAAAGATGAAGCACACCCAGCAAGAAAGCCAAACATCTGGTATCACACGCCCAAGGGAGACCCAAGGAAGAGACTTCTGTGGTGTCTCCACCACCACCACCCACCACGCTCAGTGTTTGCTCCTACTATTCGCTGTGAGTCACTCAAGGCTTTGCGTTTACCAATTCGATTCGTGTGCACATTTAAAGTTTCAGATTGGGTAGGAGATGGCTTTATTTTCCTGTTTATGATTTTCTGTCTGGATTACAAGGATTGTAATGAACTTCATGAGTTTTAAAGCAAGAACAGAATTCTCTTGCTGCCACTGCACTTTGAAAGTAAAAATGGGAAGTGAATCACTATGTTGTACACCTGAAACTAATGTAACGTTGTGTGTCAACTATACCCAAACGAAAAAAAGTAAAAAAAGTAAAAGATGGGCGACAGATGATACAAAATGAAACATGGTTAAAATAAAGTATTTTAAGATTAAAATTTCAAAAAGCATTGAAATATTATGCACTATTGGTAGATAAACGCTAAACTGTCATAAACTTCCTTTAAGGAAATGTGACAATCTAACCAAAAATTTAAAAATGTATCCCTTTTCCTCAATGGTTCCGTTTATAGGAAATACTGCACAAATGTGCACGTGTATTTGTGGATGTACAAAGGTGTCCACTGAAGTACCTTAAAATGTTTTTTAACGTTCATTTATTACTTTTGAGAGACACAGACAGACAGAGCATGAGCGGGGTAGGGGCAGAGAGACAGAAAGGGAGACACAGAATCCAAAGCAGGCTCTAGGCTCCAAGCTGTCAGCACAGAGCCCGATACGGGGCTCAAACTCATGACTGTGAGATCACGACCTGAGTAGAAGTCGGATGCTTAACCGACTGAGCCACTCAGGTGCCCCATCCACTGAAGTACTTTAAATTGAAGTATAGTTGACATGTAATATTATATTAGTTTCAGGTGTACAACACAGTGATTTGATACTTACATTACTAAGTGTTACCCTAATACTGTCACCATACAAGATTATTACAATAGTATTGACTATATTCCCTGTGCTGTACTTTTCAACTCCATGACTTATTTTGTAACTGAAAGTCTGTACCTCTTAATCTCCTTCAACTACTTTGCCCATTTCCCCACTCCCTTCCTCTCTGGCAACCACTAGTTCTCTTATGAGTCTGTTTGGTTTTATTTGTTCATTTCTTTCTTTTTTTAGATTCCACACAGAAGTAAAATCATATGGTATTTATCTTTTTCTGTCTGATTTATTTCCCTTAGCATAATACCCTGTAGGTCCATCCATATTGTTGCAAATGGCAAGAATGTATTCTTTTTTATAGCCGAGTACTGAAGCACTGTTTATTAACAGTGAAAAACTAGAAATGACCTGATCTTTACTTACAGTAATGATTAAATAAATTATGGTACATCCATAGTGTGAAATATTATGCAATCACTTTAAAGATGAAGTAGATCAATATTTATAGACACTAATATCCATGAAGCTGACTCAAAACAAAAAGACTAAGAATTGATCTAAATCAATGTTATCAATGATTATCTTTGAGTGGTAGGATTTAGGCCGACTTGAAATTTGTTCTTTTCTGAAGTCTTTCAATTTTCTATAATGTACATATACTGTCTTTAAAATTAGAAAAAATAGTATTTTTGTTTTGGAAAAGAAATGATACAGCTAAAAATTATTACCAAATAGGAAATTTTTCCACACTTGATAAAAATAGGAGAAATAAAAATAATCTTGAACTATCAATTAACTTGACCTGACATTTTAGAACACTCCATCCCCCAGTAGCAGAATACACATTCTTTTCAAGTTATGTATGTTCTATTTACCAAGACTGACCATATTCTGGGCCACTAAGCCTCAATTAATTTATTTTATTAAAAAAATTTTTTTTCAATGTTTGTTGATTTTTGAGAGAGACGGGGGTGGGGGGAGGGGCAGAGAGAGGAGACACAGAATCCGAAGCAGCCTCCAGGCTCCAAGTCTTCAGCACAGAGCCTGATGTGGGGCTCAAACTCTCAAACTGTGATATCATGACCTGAGCTGAAGTCAGACATTTAACTGACTGAGGCACCCAGGCGCCCCCTCAACTAATTTGGAAGAATTAAAATTACATACTGTATGTTTCCTGAACACAATAGAATTAGTGATCAGATCCTAATAACAAAGTTATCAGGAAAATTCCTAAGTATTTGGAAATTAATACTTTGAAATAATCAATTTCACACACTTTGAAATAATCAATATGGTCAAAGAGGAAGTCACAAGGTAAATTAGAAAATATTTCAAGCTGAAAGAAAGTGAAAATACAGCATCCATCAAAATTTGTGGATTGTAACTATAAGAACTGGTTAGTGCTAGTGCAACTATAGCATTAAAGGTTTATATTAGAAAACAGGGAAGATTTTAAATAGATAATCTGAAACTGAACTATAAACTATACTTTAACTGTAAAAAGGATAATATATAGGCAACCTTGCTTTACTGTGTTTCACAGATGTCGAGGCTTTGTTTTTGTTTTTCTCTTTTTACAAATTGAAGGTTTACAGCAACCCTGTATCTAGCAAGTCTATCAGCGCCGTTTTTCCAAAAGCATTTACTCAGTTTGTGTCACTGTCTCACATTTTGGTGATTCTTGCAATATTCCAAACATCTTCATTGTTATTGTATCTGTTATGCTGATATGTGACCAGAGACCTCTGATGTTACTATTGTAACTGCTTTGTGGCACCGTGAACTGTGCCTATACAAGACGGTACACGTAACTGATAAATGTGTATGTCCACCCACCAGCCATTCCCTTGTCTCTCTCTCCCTCTCCCAGGCCTCCCTACTCCCTGAGACACACAATACTGAAATTAGGCCAATTAATCACCCTACAATGGTCTTTAAGTGTTCAAGGGAAAGGAAGAATCACATAGCTCTCATTTTAAATCAAAAGCTAGATACGATTAAGCTTGGTGAGGAAAGCCGAGACAGGCAGAAAGTGAGGTCTCTTGTGCCAGTTAGCCGTTGCGAATGCAAAGAAAAAGTTCTTGGAGGAAATGAAAAGTGCTGCTCCCGTGAACACACAAGTGATAAGAAAGTGAAACACCTTATTGCTGATATGGAGAAAGTTTGAGTGTCCTGGAAAGGAGACGAAACCAGCCACAACATTCCCTTATGCCAAAGCCCAATCCAGAGCAAAGCCCTTTAATTCTATGAAAGCTGAAAGAGGCGAGGAAGCTGCAGAAGTAAATTCTGAAACCAGTAGAGGTTGGTCCATGAAGTTTAAGGAAAGACACCGTCTCCAAAACATGAAAGTGCAAGGCGGAGCAGCAAGGGCTGACATGGAAGCTGCAGCAAGTTCTCCAGAAGATCCAGCTCAGAGAATTCAGGAAGGTGGCTATGCTATAAAACAGATTTTCAGTGTAGACAGAACAGCCTTCTACTGGAAGAAGATGCCATCTAGGACCTTCATAGCTAGAGACAAAAAGTCAATGCCTGGCTCCCAAAATTCAAAGGACAGGCTGACTTTCTTGTTAGGTGCTAATGCAGCTGGTGACTTTAATGTTTACTTACCATTCTAAAAATCCTAGAGCCCTTAAGAATAATGCTAAATTTATTCTGCTTGTGCTCTATAAATGGAACAACAAAGCTTGGATGACGGCACATCTGTTTACAATGGGATTTAATAATTACTAAGCCCACTGTTGAGACGCAGCTTTATTGTGATATTTGCTTTACTGCAGCATACTCACACTACCTGATTTCAAAACTTACTATAAATCTAACATAATCACGGTTGTGTGATATTGGCATATGAACAGACATATACATCAATGGGACAGAATTGAAAAATGAGAAGTAGATCCAGATATACAGTCAACTAATTTTTTTACAGTGCCAAAGTAGTTTTAGGGAGAAAGGATCATCTTTCCAGCAAATTATACCAGAACCAGATATCTATAGGCAAAATAGTGAATCTTGCCTCATACTTCACAACATATACAAAATAGATCACAAATCTAAATGTAAAACTAAATCTGTAAGTCTTCTAGAAGAAAACATAAGAGAAAATCTTTTTGACCTTGGGTTAGATAGATTTCTTAGATATGATGCTAAGAGCACAAATCCTAGAAGAAAAATAGTAACTGAAGCTCATCAAAATAACGAACTTCCCTTTGAAAGACACTGGAGAAAATAAAAGAATATATTTGCGAGAAAATGAGAGAAGACATTTGCAAAACACTTAGCAGATAAAGGACTTGCATCCAGAATATATAAAGACCTTCACCAACTCAACAATAAAAAACAAACCAAATAAAAAGGTGCAAAATATGTGAATGAAATTTTACCAAAGAAGAGACGTGGATGTATGGATGTCAAATAAGCACATGAAATGATGTGCTTTTATTTTAAATTTTTAAAAACATTTTATTTCTAAGTAATCTTTACACCCAACGTGGGGCTCACAACTCTGAGATGAAGAGTCACATGCTGTACTGACTGGGCCACCTAGGCACCCCTGCAAAGATGTGCTTTTAAATTTTTTAAAACTTTTTATTTGAGAGAGAGCACGAGTGAAGGAGGGACACAAAGAGAAGGAGACTGAGGGAGAGGGAGTGAGAGAGAATCCCAAGCAGGCTCTGCACTGTCATCATGGAACATAAATTTGAAACATCATTAACCGAGGAAATGCAATGGAAACCACAATGAGAGATGGTTATGCACGTATCAGAATAGCTAAAAAAATGACAACACCAAGTACTAGTAAGGATGCAGAACCAAGACTTTGGCTTACTGCTGTTGAGAATCCAAAATGGGACAGCCAATTGGAAGTCAGTTTGACAGTTTCTTAATAAGTTAAACATACACTTAACCTTATGACTCAGCAATAGCACCTCTAGGTTTTAACACAGAAGAAATGAAAATATATGTCCAAACAAAGATCTGTATGTTAATGTCTATATCAGCTCTATCCATAATAGTGTGAAACTGGAAACAATCTAAATATTTATCAACTGGTAAATGGGTAATCTGGAAAATCCACATGCAATCAAAATAAACTACGTATACAAAATAGACTACTCATATATGCAACAACACGGATGAATCCAAAAGCATTAAGTAAAAGAAGCCAGATCCAAAAGCTTACATGAATTATTTCATTTAGATCACATTCTAGAATAGGTAAAACCATAGGGACAGAAATCAGTGGTTGCCAGGGATTGGGGGTGGAAGGAGGAATTTACTAGAAAGGTACATGAAGCAACTTTTTGGGATGATGGAAATACTCTGTATCTTGAATGTGGTGGTAGTACAGCTTTGTTAAAACCATTAGAATTGTGCATGTAAAAAAGGCAAATCACAATAGGTATATTTCTCAATAAACCTGATTTTAAAAACTACAATTCAAAAAATAATAAAACATAAATAATTGTTACTGGAGATTTTTTTTTTAATTTAATTTTATTTTAGAGAGAGAGGGAGCAAGGGAGGGAGCAGAAGGAGAGAGAGAAAGAATCGTAAGCAGGCTCCATGCAGGCAGTGTGGAGCCCGATGTGGGGCTTGATCCCACAACACTGGGATCATGACCTGAGCTGAAGTCAAGAGTTGGATGCTTAACCAATTAGCCATCCAAATGCCCCTTGGAGACATTTCTAAAAAATCTTGGCCATACCTCAATTCTGTACTCTTTACTTACATTAGTTCTGAATACTGGTAGACAATTTACTGTATTTCACAGAATTTAAGATGCCATTGACTGTAACATGCACCTCAGTATCAAAGACAATAAAATATAAAAAAAAAGAGTGTCTAAAAATATGGTAAATTACCTAAATTAGTTTTTGTTGCATTTTTAATTGATAGAATTCACATACCATGATATTCATTCTTTAAAAGTATACATTTCAGGGGTGCCTGGGTAGCTCTGTCAGTTGAGTGTCCGACTTCGGCTCAGATCACAATCTCGTGGTCTGTGAGTTCGAGTTCCGCATCAGGCTCTGTGCTCACAGCTCAGAGCCTGGAGTCTGCTTCAGATTCTGTGTCTCCCTCTCTCTGCCCCTCCCCTGCTCACTCTCTGCCTCTCTCACAAATAAATAAACATTAAAAAAAAATTTTTTTTAATAAAATAAAAGTATACATTTCAATGGTTTTTACTATATTCACAAGGTGGTACAACCATCAGCAGTATGTAATTCCAGAACTTTTCATCACCCCAGAAAGACACCCTTTACCCATTAGTAGTCACTAATGATTAGTAGCAATCATTAGTCTACTTTCAGCCTCTGTGAAATTTGCCTAGTCTGGACAGTTCATATAAATGGAATGATATGTGTTCTTTTGTGTCTGGCTTTTTTCTTAGCATAATGTTTTCAAGGTTTATCCATGTTTTAGCAGGAATGAGCACTTCAATTCTTTTTATGATTGAATAATATTCCATTATACGGGCACACCACATTTTGTTTATCCACTCATCGGCTGATGGACATTTGGGTTGTTTCTAGTTTTTGGCAATTATGAATCCTGCTGCTGTGAACATTCATGTACAAGTTTGTGTGTGGATATATGTTTTCATTTCTCTTGGGTATCTACCAAGGAGTGGAATTGCTGGGTCATATGTTAACTGTGTTTAATTTTTTGAGAAACTGTCAAACCGAGTGGGTGTGAAGTGGTACTGCATTGTACCCTTGATTTGTGCTTTCTTTTTGGCTAATGTCTTTTCATGTCCTTATGACCATTTGTATGTCTTCTGGGGAAAATCTACTTAAATCCTTCGTCCATTTTTAAACTGGGTTATTTGCCTGTTTATTATTTATTTATTTATTTATTTATTATTTTTTTTTTTTTTGAGAGAGAGTGAGAGCAAGAGTATGAACAGGAAAGGGGCAGAGAAAGAGGGAAAGAGAGAATCCAAGCAGGCTCTGTGCCCAGTGCAGAGCCTGACACAGGGCTTGGTCCCACAACCCTGGGTTCATGACCTGAGCTGAAATCAAGGGTTGGACGCTCAACGGACTGAGCACCCAGGCACACCTATTTTGTTTCTAATTGGTGAGTAGGAATGGTGTTTTATATACTCTGGACACTAAACCCTTATTAGATATAATTTGCAAATACTTATTCTGTAGGTTATCTTTTCACTTTCTCCATAGTATCTCTTCTAGTATAAAAAGTACAAGAATTGTTTTACTGTGGAAGTTTTAAATTTTGGTGAA